>NC_089799.1:17738374-17850874 GCF_040412425.1 Macrobrachium rosenbergii
CTCTCTCTCTCTCTCTCTCTCTCTCTCTCTATTGCTGTTAGTCATTTTTGCTTTCCCTCTTTTTATATCCCTCACATTTTGCATTATTTTTATTTAGAACTCTTATCTTCTGACTCGAAATGTCTTCTATATTTAAAAATGACATGAGATCATTTTGATTTTGCTTAATACACTTATATTTATTCAGTCACCGTTTTTAACAACTGAATCCTGATTTTTTACTCAGTGACATTGAAAATATCAGTAAACGCGCATAAACAACATACATACATACATACATATATACATACATGTTTATCAACTTATTCATTCATTCTTTTTGGCACTACGACTCCATGTAAGCTGGAGAGAGAGAGAGAGAGAGAGAGAGAGAGAGAGAGAGAGAATTGGTCAATATATCGGATTCATAAATACATTTTTATGCCTTAACCGGCTACGAAAGTGTGTGGGACTTTGCAGTATTTGCATAATCTATAACTGCTTTATTAAACCTGACTAATTTATAATTTATTTTTCAGTAAAAGAAAACTGTTGAGATTACTATTTGCCTGTCCGTCCGCAATTTTTCTGTCCGCCCTCAGATCTTAAAATCCATGAAGGCTAGAGGGCTGCAAATTTGTATGTTGATCATTCACCCTCCAATCATCAAACGTACCAAATTGCAGCCCTGTAACCTCAGTAGTTTTTATTTTATTTAAGGGTAAAGTTAGCCGTGATCGTGCGTCTGGCACCGTTATAGGTGCCAACAATGCAGGCCACTACCAGGCCGTGGCTGAAAGTTTCATGGGCCGCTGCTGAGAGTTTCATGTGCCGTGGCTGAGAGTTTCACACAGCATTATACGCTGTAATGAAAACTCGATTGCGCCGAAGAAACTTCGGCGCATTTTTTACTTTTTTTTTTAAACAATGTTTGAGTTTTTATGGGCACTGCATATCAAGAAAATCGACTTGATTACTCCTTTTACTTATTGTATTGATATTAGTATGAGGTATTTGTAATTACATTAGTGACTGAGGGGGGGGGGCGGGGAAGCTGAAAATTTCCTCCAGGTATTTTGTTACTACAACTGAAAGGACTTCCTAATCCTTAAAAATAAATGTAATTTAAAAAAAGAATGGATAGGAGAATAAGTAATAAGCACATGAAAATCTCATGTGTTCTCGTCAATATGCTGAAACATTACGAGTTTCCAAGAGGGCATTCAAGTCGAATGATATGAACGGGAGCATATAATGAAATGCCAGAAACAGTGGGACATCGTTATGTTGAAAACAAGGAAATGAAAAATACCTCTTAGGTAACCGAATTGCAATATACCTCCAAAAAGAACGTATATAGCAACAATTCTCCAATAAACAAAAATAAAAGAGAACTGACAAAGCATTTGAAGCCTGGAGAAACGTAGGAGTGAAAGAATCTTGAAATATTTCCCCGAGAGGAGTAAAACGTGGGGCCTGGCTTCCTGGGAGGATTTTAAGCTGATTACAGCCGGCGAGGTCTTGGCTAATGACGTAGCAGAAGAACCATTTCATAGGTAGCTCGAGAAATACCGGCCCAATAACCCACTTAAGGGGGCGACGGAAGAGCTTTCAGACTGGATATTGCATTTTGCTCGATAAGAAACGATTCTGGAAGTCCGGAGGAGGGAGCCGGGTGACGGGTGAGATAAGATGCCAGATAGGTGGGCTTAGAAGCAGATTCGGGAGCAGAGCTGAAAAAAGAAGCATAGTGTCACGGAACGTACAGAAACGAGGGAAATGGAATCAAAAGGAACTGCAATATTGTCCATCAAACGGGATTATTCTCCTTATTTTCAGAAGTAAGCTTCGGTTTTAACCTTGGAAGTGTGAAACACCTTTCTCCTTTTTTCTAAATATATTTCACCTGACCTCGATTTGTGTTTCCTGACAGAAAAACTTATATGAGTTTATACACTGGAAGAGAGAGAGAGAGAGAGAGAGAGAGAGAGAGAGAGAGAGAGAGAGAGAGAGAGAGAGAGAGAGAGAGCATACGATGAACCCAAAATTTGACGAGACATCGATATTCACAGGTCAAGAGGAAAAGAAAAAAAAAAAGATTTTTGCAAACTGCATTCTTGATCAATTTTCGATACTTCATTTCATCAATATTCCCAAAATAAATAATTCAACTTTTATACAATAAGAGAAATATGTTAGATTGATTTATTTGTCAACGAGACGCTAAAAAAATGAGTGATTTTTGCAATAAAACCCAAAGGAATGTTTTATAAAAAAAAAAAAAAGAGCCAAAATGAAGTACCACAATGTCTTTAAAGACAAGACTGTAAACCTGCATACAGTATGACAAAGATATAGTTAAAATATGAATGGTGGAACTAGGGAAAAGGTTTTTTGTTACATTAACGCAATATGAAACATTTTAAGATGTATGGGATTTTTAAATGGTTCGCGTTTGTCTTTTCAATCCACAAGATTCAGCCTTGGGAGCATTTATAAATTACTGATAACAAAATACTCCAATTATTGAGAAATTTATCTCATGAATTTTTTTATTTGTTAAGATTTAACACATTACGTTTAAGTAAGAGTTCAGTGATAACTATTTAACTGTCGATTAATGCCAATAACATTCAAATTAGAAATAATGCATTGGAAAAATTTAAATAGATTCTTTTCCAATTAGACATTATCCACTTTCGTTATCCTTATAAAATAACACAAGTGATTTTGTCGAATTCAGAAGGCAGACAAATTTACTTTGCTTTACTTCATATGTTATATTCCCCTTCATATTCCTAAATCAATATCTAGCGTGACACCTAAATGGCCTACAGCAGCTGAAATTTATCAGGAATTAAGTAATTTTTTCGAGGATTATAATAGTTAGATAGAATGAGAAGAATAAAAAAAAATACGTAACATCCTTTTCCATAAGCAGCAACAGTACAGGGAGATTCACCTATGATTTAGAGTAATCAGTGAGACAGAATGTCATCAACTCTCCCACATCTTGTGACATTTTAATATTTCTTGCGCCAACTACCAAACGTATCTCGGCCAATATTGCAAACTAACGCTCTCGAGTACAACCCATTCACCATCGTTTCTCCCAAGTCCCTCTGATAGAAATCAAAACGCCGTGAACGTAATAAAAGATATTACGCTATTTAGAGGCATAAAACTTTCGTTCTACAACCATCCCCGCGATTTTGATTTGGGGTAGGATGGCTGCAATGCAATATATGTTGGGCAATCGTAACTTCAATTTCATATGCCTTTATTGAGCTTTTGGGAAGGACAATTTAAATGAATAGGCCATTGTCCGAACAGCTATCAGTATCTGCCTCCACCACTGTCATAGTAAAGATTCGTGGAGAGCTGGGGATGATTGAAAGAAAGCGTTTTGATGGAGTATGAAATATGTATAGAATATATACTTTGTGTTGACCGTGAGCGAAGGGAAGTATTCCAATATGTGTAAAAGGCACGTGACAGACATCAAGAAGGAATTGGCCAATGTAAAACGACTACTGAGCCCTGTGAAAAAAACGTTTGCGCCTGTAATGGGCAGTCCGTTACAATACTATGCTTTCGTTTTTTCTAAATTTAGCCTGAACATACAGCCAGATATTGCATATAATGATTGGTACTTCTCAGCCATCACAATAATTATAACAGCAAGCCTGTACCAAAGGTATACCTAATAAGCAGTGTTCTGGCCTACCTTTGCCTCACGTATACAAGATGTATCTAAATTCAATTTTTCGAATATTAAAAGAAGGCCCAAAGTGGGGCTATATTCGAGTTTCCTGTGAACAGACGGGCTTTCATTCTTAAACTTAGTTTCTTAGTGTCTACAGATCATATTGGGTCAGAGGTAAATAAAATGGTAAAAAAATATTAATATACTTGGATGCAGGTAACTGATATAAATCTCGTATTCAAGGATCTAGCCTGCAGTGCTTATTTATTTGTTAATTACATTTATGTTTTAGTTTTCAAAGACAACGCAACTAAGGAGCAGAATTTCAAGCATTCAGAATATAAAAATGGCTGTTATATAATATAAAAACAAATCGTTTACGTTCGTCCATTTTACAATAACTCTCAGGAGTATGACAACTTGAACATATACATTATACACACACACACACACACACACACACACACACACACACATATATATATATATATATATATATATATATATATATATATATATATATATATATATGTGTGTATATATATATATACACGTTCTATAAACAAGCGTAGAGAAAGATGGGTAAAATAGATCAAAAGATATTAAACATACAAATTATATATTGCAAATCTCCAAACGTCCAGCATTTTAACTTATACAGATGCATTTCCTCCAAATTCCCTGAGGAATTAGTGTTCCTCTAATGCACACCAGAGACGAAATGGATCCCCTTCTCTCTCCTCCCTTCTGTGTATCATTTTTCCCTCTCATTGCGTGTCACACGATTCTCCTTGGCGTTATTCAGAGGGAAAATTGGCTTTATTGTATCTTAATGGGGGAAATCTAGTATTGATACAAATCTGATTTTATCTCTCTCTCTCTCTCTCTCTCTGTCTCTCTCTGGTGGATTGTTTCTTTGTTTACTATCTGAAAGACTTTACCCCTCCATTAGACCATTAGAGGTGGTCAGATATAAAAAATATAATGAATGAGATTCTTCTGGAAAATGTAGTAGTGATACGATCTTCTCTCTCTCTCTCTCTCTCTCTCTCTCTCTCTCTCTCTCTCTCTCTCTCTCTCTCTCTCTGATTGTTACTTTGCTTATTTTCTGGACGGTTTTACCTTTTATTAGAGATGGTCAGACATAAAATTAAGTGACTAAAATGAGCGGAATTCTTGAGCATATTATAAAAAAGTTAGTGGATGTTAGAGCTATTCAGAATCCCTAAACTAAACTAGATTTTCATCTCTCTTTTACCTTCCATTAATATGTTCTACATTAATGCCACTTGGGCTCTGCCTGACAACTGGTTTTATTTTATTCATCCTGAACTTCAAAAAGTTAGACGCTGAATCACTGTTAAATAGTGTGTGCTGAGGCCCGGTAAACTTTTATTTTTCATTTTTTGATTTATAGAATACGTCGCAGTGCATGATAAACAGGTAAAAATGCGCCGAAGTGTCTTCGGTGCAATCAGGTTTTCTGTACAGCGCATAATCAAGGCCACCGAAAATAGATCTATCTTTAGGTGGTCTCGGTATCGTGCTGCATGAGCCGCGGCCCATAAAACTCTTAGCCGGCCGTGGTGGCCTGTGTTGTTGCGTTGCCAGAAGCACGATTATGGCTAACTTTAACCTTAAATAAAATGAAAATTACTGAGGTTAGAGGGCTGCAATTTGGCATGTTTGATGATTGGAGGGTGGATTATCAACATAGCAATTTGCAGCCCTCTAGCCTCAGTAGTTTTTAAGATCTGAGGGCGGACGGACAAACAAAGCCGGGACAATAGTTTTATTTTCAGAAAACTAAAAAAGCAGAAGTAAAATTTCAGAGTTAAATAATTAACCTTTTGGAGAAAAGTTGAAGCTAGATAAAAGAGTAGAGAACTGCAGCTCAAATCTCTTCACTCATTTTGCTTTAATGGGGAAGGGGGAAGTTCCTTGCTAACTTTCCAAGTTCAAAACTTTTAAATTAACTCTTCACTGGATTGATTACGTTAGGGATTCTGCATGATATTTTATTTGCTTTTTTTTTGTGTAAAAACGAGTATCTCGGTAATAAAGATAAACCCAGACGCAAATATCTAAATCAATGGGAATAATAATAATAATAATAATAATAATAATAATAATAATAATAATAATAATAATAATAATAATAATAATGGGATACAAAAAATCCACGGTCATCAGCTAGGAAGCTTTCGTAGTTATTACAAAGTGCCTCTTGACGCACTTAATGTGACAGTGGATTTACTATACTCGAGTATTCTAGACACATCGCGGTGCTTTTGTAATAATAATAATAATAATAATAATAATAATAATAATAATAATAATAATAATGATAATGAAAACGTGTAGAGCAAAAATCAGGTTTCGAAAATTGCTGTGTGGAATGAAATACAAATTCGACTGTATTAACCTGGACAAACCCACATTTTTGTATTATTCATTATATATATATATATATATATATATATATATATATATATATATATAAAGATATACATACAGAAAAATACTTCAAGGAAAGTGGCAGGAAGACTCGTAACATAGCATTGAAAATAATACGAAAAAATTTTAAACTTTTAAAACATTTATGAAAACAAAGAAAGTGGCAAGAAGACTCGTAACAGCATTCAAAATAATAGAAGAAAATTAAAAGTTTTAAAAAATTAATGAAAACAGTGTGAAAACAGTACAAGCGAAAAAAAAATAATTACCACTTGGAAAGAAAAACAATATCTTCAACAATCTGTTTATTTCAAAACAGAATACTATTTTATGAGGGAGAATCCAAGAGACATCTTTTTTTTCAATTGCACTCTCTCAGTCACAAATCTTTAAGTATTTCTCTCATTAGTTTTCATGGATCTGGAAGGGGTTTCTGCCAAGCCTGAATTACTGATGACTGGTAGAACCTTGCATAAACTGTTCAGAAACAATTATCTATCTTTGCAGATTAACAAATAACGAAGTTCAACGTAAATGCCATGAATATAAAATTCAATAACTCACAGAACTATATTTTAAACTCTATTTAGAAAAACCTCAATCTTTGCTGTTAACAAATCATGAGGCTTAACATGTATGCTATGAATATACAATTCTCAGTTAATTAAAATGAAACTTGCGAGCAAACTTTACGTGAAATCGTGGAGAATTCAATATCAAAAGTCATTACATAATTATCATTCTTGCGCTCAGACATTCGCCAAACCAGCACAATCAATGAAATTCACATGGAGAATTGAAACATCCGGCCATTGGTTGATACAGATATTTACCCCTGAAACAAATGAGAACTAAGCAGGAAGTAATTCGGGACGGAAATTAGTCTGTGGTAAGAAAGAGAATGGAGAATTAACATAATGAATTTTAATTATGCATCCAAATGAAAATAGAGAGATATTCAGTGTGCAATAAGAAACACTTGACCGCAGAAATGTGAAGAAAAAATTTGAAATATGAGAGAAAAACAGAAAACGTTCCAATACACAGAGAGTAAGAAGGAAAAACACAATGACGGAACTTTCTGATGTGTCTTTGGCTAAAGTCATATTACGTGAGCCTAGCTAGTGCTTATCAGGCCTTATGAAATTGGAAAGACCGCAGTACTAGGGGTAAGAGAACTTCGAAGTCCGTGACTTGACACAGGGTAATCAATTACCCCTCCTACTTGTAGCTGATGGATCATTCTTAACAATTCTTCAGCATGTGAAAAGAGAACCCTTCGGACTAATTTTCAGAATATAACAGACCACTTAGTTATCAACTTTTATTTCTCTTATGAAGGAATCATAATTATCTGTTAGCTCCTTAATTACATTTTTATTTGTTGATTGTGAAACTATAGCAACTTCTTTAATAATAAATATATGAACGTACAACTATAAAAGAGATTCATTTCCTTTATACTGAGTAGTCGCATCACGTGAAGAATTTGAGAAAATAAGAAAGATCGACTCATTTTGAATCGCCGCATCGGGGAATCTACCCCGATGAAAGAGGCATTGAACACACAGAATAAAAGCAACAACATGCTTTTGTAAATAGCTTGAAACTCTTAACTACTGCAATCAAAAGAAACCATAAATACATCATTGGCACCAGCCCCTTTCTCCCACCCCACCCACAAAGCAGTAAATCCTGAACGCCTAAAAATTAAGCAAGAATTCAAAGATTCTAACAATTCTATGACACTAACGTCATCTTTTGCACGAAACAAATTATCAGATTATTGGCTAATGTTAATGTTTTCATTACAATGAAGGGGCACTGGGCATAATGCATGAGACTGGACTACACCAAGAAATGCACTCCACGAGAAATATGACGACATTGGTAAACAGACAAGAAATGTAATTTCGCCATGATATAAATATCTCTTAGCTAAATATTTGCGAAGGATGAAGAAAATAAAAATTTATTACCAAACTAGCAACAAAAGTTATTGGGAAAATACTGCAAGTAATTATGGACAGCTTGCAAAACAATATCTTTATTTTTCATCTTTACAGCCTGAAGAAAGGAGCACAGGGGAAGCATGTAAAAAAAAATATATAGATTACCAGACCTTAATGCATCAAAGACAGCGACCATTTACAACAAGGTAACAATTGCAAAAAGTACAAGAATATTAAATTCACGTTCGAGTGACAAAGAAAATCACTGACCGTATTGATCTGACAAACAATACCATTCCTTACAGAGGTGTTTATGCAAGACATGTCGTGGAAGATATTCCTCTACGTAATTACTACAGACATAAATTGCACATGACTTATGAACGCCACGTTCAATTGCCAAAGCATAAATGTCCAGTGAAAGCAATAACGCTTAATAAAAAATGTCCCAGACGTTGCTCTTGTATTTGGAATTCGCAAAGGATTGCAGTTCCTTCCTTTGTTGTTCACTGATTGCAAGTAGGAGTTCATTCATATTACAGATATGTGTTTGCACTTTTTGTCAAGCTTTTTACTATAATATCTTTTGGGCCTTCTCCATTCTTACGGTTGCATATTATATGCAAGATATTTTACTACAAGTGGAACAGATGTCCTTCATTAAATATTTATATATGTTTACGTTTGAATATTCGCCTTCAGAATTGTGGCATGTAAACAGGAGTACAGCTGCAAAAGCAAGCGATCATTCGGCTATACTATTTATTACATTCACATTCCATTCCTCCAATATACACACACACACACACACACACACACACACACACATATATATATATATATATATATATATTGTATATATATATATATATATATATGTGTGTGTGTATGACCTTCATCTGAATTCTTCACTAGTTTTCCATACGCCTATCACTGCAAAGGCTGAGAGCCAAATGAAAGTAATACAACATGACTTCTTTCTGCGGGGTATGAATCTTGTTTTTGAATGTCAGAATTTCTTCCATATTCTGTATCTGGATGTGTGTGTGTATACATATATACATGTTAAACATATATATATATATATATATATATATATATATATATATATATATATATATATATATATATAATATATATATATATATATATATATATATATATATATATATATATATATATATATATATATATATATATATATATATATATATATATATATATATGCCTGATACACCAACATGATATCTTAAAAAACAGTTTTATTGAAAAGAATCTGTATCTTGCATCGATAATTTGCTAAACACAAGAATGATAATTTTATTTTCAAAACTAAGGAAGAACATTTTGCCTCTTAACAATAATATTTAATGTTCAGTTTGATAGGGAATTCCCTTCTCTTAGTTCTTATTTTGCTTCCAGAATGAATCTGAAGTTATACTTAGCAATCACTCATAAATTGAAAGCCAGGTACATTCTAAAATCTGTTCAGGATTTCTGAAATCTTTAACTTTTACAGTTTGAATGATTGTACCATACTGAAAAAAACAATATTTTTACTTTTTGTATGACGATTACATGAAAAGCAAAAAGAGACAAAGACCTCAGGGCTTTAGAAGATTGATTTTTCACGTACAAATATTTTACATCGATTTAATAGAGTGAAAAAGATCGTTCTCACCTTGCCTCTACTGTAAAACAAAACTGGAAAAACCTGAAACTTAAAATGGACAGAAATCATGCATAAAGAAATGGCAGGGCAATTTATACAAGAATATTGATTTACAACTGGCAAATAATTCTTGTGCCAGTGTCAACGGAAAGATGCAGTTGTTTAGAATGAGATGGAATGGACAGACAAAGATATGATTGTTGGAATGTTTTTCGTGATAGTTTTAGTTACATCTTCCAGTTGGCTAAGAGTATTTTAACTTTTTCTTAGAGTGTCAAATATATTAATTTAAGAAAGTACTTTGTTATTAACAATCATTCTATGGCACAGTGAAGTTGAATAGATTATCTTTTGATAAAACCTATTCTTTTTCGAGTTATTTAGAGCTGTTCCTGCTAAGTTGAATAGATTATCTCTTTTGATAAAACCTATTCTTTTTCGAGTTATTTAGAGCTGTTCCTGCTAAGTTGAATAGATCATCTCTTTTGATAAAACCTATTCTTTTCTGAGTTATTCAGAGCTATTCCTGCTAAGTTGAATAGATTATCTCTTTTTTCATAAAACTTATCCTTTTCTGAGTTATTCAGAGCTGTTCCTGCTAAGTTGAATAGATTATCTCTTTGGTAAAACCTATTCTTTTCTGAGTAATTTAGAGCTATTCTGCTAAGCTGAATAGATTATCTCTTTTTCATAAAACTTATCCTTTTCTGAGTTGTTCCAGAGCTGTTCCTGCTAAGTTGAATAGATTACCTCTTTTGGTAAAAACCTATTTTTTTCTGAGTAATTTTAGAGCCTTCTTCTGCTAAGCTGAATAGATTATCTCTTTAATAAAACCCATTCTATTCTCAGAATTTAGAGCTGTTCCTGCTAAGAATTACATATTCATCTTAATCACCCAAACTAACGGTAAATTAGTAGCACCTGTTACTGAATGACCTCCAGTTACTTCTGAACTGAGCTTCTCTAGAAAAAGGAATAATCTCGCCATGACCTTACAACCGGAGAACTATGCACCAAATTGACTTCCATAAGAAACAAGTAAAAATGCGTCGAAGTTTTTCGGCTCAATCGAGTTTTCTGTACAGGCGCTACATTGTGGCATGAAGGCCACCGAAAATAGACCTAACTTTCAGCGGTCTCAGTATAATATTGTGAGCCACGGCCCATGAAACTTTAACCACGGCCGGTGGTGTCCAACCTACATCGTTGCCAGAAGCACATTATGGCTAACTTTAACCTTAAATGGAATAAAGCTACTGAGACTTGTGAGCTGCAATTTGGTATGTTTGATGATTGAGGGTGGATGATCAACATAGCAATTTGCAAACCCTCTAGCTCTTGTAGTTTTAAAGATCTGAGGGCGGACAGAAAAAGTGAGGACAAAAAGTGCGGACAGAAAAAGTGCGGATTTGACAGACAAAGATTTGCACAACAGTTTTCTTTAAAGAAAACTAAAAAGTGCAGCAGCTTTATAATTGAGACAGAAATGCCGAGAATGAATTTTGAAAATACTATTTCTCTCACCGGTATTCTATTAAAAGAAACTTGTCTTCCCCTTCTCTCTCTCTCTCTCTCTCTCTCTCTCTCTCTCTCTCTCTCTCTCTCTCTCTCTCTCTCTCTCTCTCTCTCTCTCTCCTCACGCCCCAACCTTGCAAAAAGTAAAATATAAAACAGTGAAAAAATATTTCATTTAGTGTTCACTGTAAGGATTTTGTTATTCTATGGAATTTTAGTTAATTATTTCAAAATACATGATTTTATGCCAATGTGTTTATAACATGGTTTCATATTTTATTTGTTGCCTGTCATTTTACTACCACTGTTATTGAAATTTTCTTAACCACCAGCTCATAAAAATACTTTGTCTCTACTAATTGCAAATACAAAGATATGCAAATAATTAATTAAATTAGAGAGAAACCATCCAAACAGATGAATGAATGATACGTTCACTGCAATGCTGGCGCATCCATCAGCGAAATTACGTAACGCCCTGGACATCAGCTGGTGATGGATGGACAGACGTTAATGAACACCACAGACGGTTTCTTGCTTTAATCCCAAATGCCATCTGACGGGCACGAGGACATGTGGCAGCAAATTCATCACTGAAACCATGGCCCCTTCTAGTAAAAAAAAAAAAAAAAAAAAAGCCCGAAGTGTCTTCAGAGCAATCGAGTTTTCTGTACAGCGTATTAACTGCAAGGCCACCAAAATAGATCTATCTTTCGGGTGGTCTCCGATATAACGCTGTATGAGCCGCTGCCCATGAAACTTAACCACTGCCCGGCGGTGGCCTATCTTATACCGTTGCTAGAAAATGATTATGGCTAACTTTAACCTTAAATAAAATAAAACTACTGAGGCTAGAAGGCTGCAATTTACTATGTTTGATGATTGGAGGTGGATGATCAATATACCAATTTTGCAGCCCCAGCCCTCAGCAGTTTTTAAGATCTGAGGGAGGACAAGTTAAAAGTGTGGACAGAATCTAGTGTGACGGACAGACAAAGCTATATCAATAGTTTCCTTTACAGAAAACTAAAAGGAAACTACAAAACCCAATAAGGGAGAGCTAAATTGGAAAGCTCCTTCCTCGATGCTAAAATATTATCTGCCAGGGGCTTCTTCTTCTTTCTTCTTCTTCTAACAATGAATAATGAGGCCGAGTCAGCAGTACACGGTTATCCAATCTCTTTT
Source organism: Macrobrachium rosenbergii (assembly GCF_040412425.1). Classification (NCBI taxonomy): domain Eukaryota; kingdom Metazoa; phylum Arthropoda; class Malacostraca; order Decapoda; family Palaemonidae; genus Macrobrachium; species Macrobrachium rosenbergii. Next base: position 17,750,841 of record NC_089799.1, read on the forward strand.
TACCAATACAAATAGAGCGATAGACAGAATAACTGACGAGCCTCTTTTATCTTCCCTCTCCCCAACGTGTATTTTCCTCTCGCCATCAGCAATTTTGGTCCATTCGGGATTCTGCGCTTTTCTCTGTTTTCCCGAAATCGTTGGAATATCTTGAAAGAGATTCCAAGATTCGGTCGGTGGGTTTGACTTTAAGTCGTTGTAATTATTTCTCATTTCAAGTCAATTTCGTTGCGAATGTTCATATTGTTTTTCTTTTAATATTAATCCGGCTTAGCATTTACAATTGAAGTCGTCCCTGTTGTTCCAATTATCAAATTTTCCTCTTTCAAGTTTTGCTATATTTTTTTTTTTCTTTGAACCACATACATGCATTTTCGTTTAATTGTTTTTATTTTGTTGCCTAATTATTTTAGCTTCTGTTTTCTTCTTGAGACTCACACTTTATAATTTTGCCAATGTTATATATGTATATATATATATATACATATACATATATATATATATATATATATATATATATATATATATATATTAATATTATATATATATATATATATATATATATATATATATATATATATATATATATATATATATATATATATATATATATATATATATATATATACAGTATATACTGTATATGTATATAATGATATGCTTCTGTTTTCCTGTATTCTTGCATTATATATATATATATATATATATATATATATATATATATATATATATATATATATATATATATATATATATATATATATAATGTTACCTTTTTTATTGGAGCGAGGTAGAATTTTCCCTGAATAAATTTTCATGCACAATGCCAGCTCATTGTTTATTTTAGTTGCTGAATGATTTGGCCTTGCTTTTACAATAAAAACACTCATTTAACTTGCTCTGATGCTGATATTTACTATTACGAATAAAAAATGCGTATCAAAAATATAATCTGAAACACTGCCATTAAAACCAATGACCTTGAATGACCTTTTCATTAATATAACAATCGTAAAAACTAAATATGGGTGGTTCATTTTAAACGAATACCATCATTTATTTTTTGTTAATAGACTCAGAAAATATTTGAATGTTTATTGAAGGGAAGTGCTTCTTCAGATTCTATTTCATTAGTTCGGTGATTTATTACATGACAATAAAAGTGTAAGATACTTTTGTCGATATTATAAAACCTATGCACAAGTATTTATTTTACGCATCATTTCTTCTTTATCACAGCTTCATTTCATTTGTTATGGGATTGAGAAAATTAGGGAAAGAAATTGATAACACTAAAATATTTGTGTTTAAAGTTAATATATAAATATAAATATATATATATATATATATATATATATATATATATATATATATATATTATATAATAATATATAAATATTATATATATATATATATATATATATATATATATATATATATATATATATATATATATATATATATATATATTGTATATATTTATATATATATATATATATATATATATATATATATATATATATATATATATATATATATATATATTAATGGACTAACAAAACCAAAACAGGAAAGATTTACAAATTACAGAGTCTGGCTAGGTCTCTCCGGGTCAGCTTCCACGAATCAAATGAGGATCCCCAAAATAACTCTCGCAATTCAGCAACAACAAGAATGGCGACCTTTAGGCGATTATAATATGGATGGAAAGGAAGGACGGATGGAGAAAAGAAATTTTGGGATGGTTATAAATCACCACGACATAATGTATGGACTATCAAAGCACAAGTTTCTTTTATTGCAAGGCTAACAAAAATAACAAAAAATATATATGTTTCTGTTTATAGACTGAACGTGCAGGGCTCTTTAGCTTGATAGTGATGGCTTTAAATGAAATAACGTACATTTCTTTTTTGTTGTTGCTATATAGACTTGAAAATAAACAAGTTTGGCAACGTTTGTAACTTAAATTTTCAGCTTTAAATGAAAATAAACAAAGGCGTTTGGCAAACATAAATTTTCAGCTTTAAATGAAAATAAACAAAGGCGTTTGTCAACATAAATTCTTCAACTTTAAATGAAAATAAACAAAGACGTTTGGCAACTTAAATTTTCAGCTTTAAAATGAAAATAAACAAAGGCGTTTGGCAACATAAATTTTCAGCTTTAAATGAAAATAAACAAAGGCGTTTGGCAACTTAAATTTTCAGCTTTAAATGAAAATAAACAAAGGCGTTTGGCAACATAAATTTTCAGCTTTAAATGAAAATAAACAAAGGCGTTTGGCAATTTAAATTTTCAGCTTTAAATGGAAATAAACAAAGGCGTTTGGCAAATTTTCAGCTTAAAATGGCTAGTAACATAAATTTCTCAATTAAAATGAAAATAAACAGAATCCAAGAAATGAAAATAAACAAAGGGAAAACATTTGATTAGGAAGACTTTGGCAACAAAATTTTCAGGAAATGAAAATAAACAAAAGGCGTCTGGGCAATTTTTCTGTGACCAATAGTACACTTAAATTCAGTTTAAACCTTCATTTTCCTCATCGAAAACCTACCAGGATATGCTCTTTTTAGTTTTCAGACGTGAATAATAAAAGTGGTGCAGTGACTAACTCACTTGTATTCCTCTTTTAAATTTATCTCCTTTACTAGAGCAGTTCTAGGGGAAAATATTACTTCATTCATATGTGTATTTTGCCTCAGAACTGGAGACAGTTGAAACAGAAAATGCGCTGAAGTTTCTTCAAGTAATCGAGTTTCTGTACATCGTATGATCAAGGCCACTGAAAATAGATCTATCTTCGGTAGTCTCAGCAAAAAGTTAAGTATATCTTAGTTTAACCAGACCATCTGAGCTGATTACCAGCTCTCTCCTAGGGTTTATCTGAAGGATTAGATTTTACTTACGTGGCTAAGAACCAATTGGTTACCTAGCAACGGACCTACAGCTTATTGTGGAATCCGAACCACATTATAGCGAGAAAATGAATTTCTATCACCAGAAACAAATTCTCTTGTTCTTCACTGGCCGGTTTGAGATTCGAAACAGAGTGGTAGCTGAGAACGGAAGCCGCTCACCCAGCGAGGAACTAGTCCGGTATAATGCTGTGGCGATTCTGCGGCCCATGAAACTCTCAACCGGCCGTAGCCTGTCCTATATGTTTCCAGAAGCACGATTATGGCTAACTTTAACCTTAAATAAAAATAAAATAAAAAAACTACTGAGACTAAGGCTGCAATTTTATGTTTGATGACTGCAGGTGAATGATCAACATACCAATTTGCAGCCCTAACCTCAATAGTTTTTAAGATCTGAGGCGGACAGAAAAAGTACAGACAGAAAAAGTGCGACGGACAGACAAAGCTATAAACAGTTTTCTATTCAGAAAACTAAAAACCAAGGAACATTAAATGCTTTAGGGAAGTAGAGAGGACAAGCACCTGTCCACAAGCAAAGGTGGATTAACTTATAGCTGGACAACTTTATCTTTTTGAATCATTGTTTTTCTCACCTGTACCAGCACACACCTGATATCTGCCTCAATTCCTATTTATGGTCACAGTGTGTCGAGAGCCAAATGAAGTCCTCCTTTGTTTTGAAGTATTTGAAGGCTCAGGATGAATTTCTGCCCACTGACAGGCCAACAATATATAAATTTTGGTAGATACAAATGAACTTGTGAGATGAGAGACACTCAAAAATTATGCATGACAATTTTTTTTTCTGTGACTTTCTGGGTGAAGCCAACAACTTTTTGAATGGTTCTCATTAATACCTTGGAATAAAGCTTCTATACCAGGATCAAATTATAATTTTCTTGTCCTCTTACCACACGAACAATTTTCCGATCACTTTTATTCTTCACATGACGTAAGTTTCCAGTTTCATCTTCTGACCTTCCGCGTTACTCAGAATGTCCCTTTTCTTGAATTTCGGATTTTTAATTTTTTTATTTTCCTTTCCCACTCCCTTTACGCCACCCCCACCCCTCCCCGCCTCTCTCTCGCTCTCCGACTTATCATTTCCATTCAATATCTGCAGGAGTTCAACCTTAACGCGCCTAAAGAGATCTCTCGTCGAACACTCGAGGGCGGCCTCAGCCGTCTGATGGCTACTTACTGTAGCCATTAAACAAACTTTGGCGCAAAGTAATAGGTCTCGGATCGCCGAACGACGTAAATTCCTCGGTAAAAATGCGGTTGAAACTCGAATTTCACAGAGTTTTCGAGGACCAAATACCTTTCTATTTTTTATTCTTCTACCCTCGACTTTTTTTTTTTTTTTTTTTTTTTCGAAGGAACGGTGTCCTTGTGCAAGACAGCCAGTGAAAAGTTCTTCTTCAGGACCAAAATACCTTTCTACTTTTATTTTTCTACTAACTTTTTTTATTTTGGAAGGAATGGTGTCCTTGTGCAAGACGGCCATTGAAAGTTATTACTTCCAGGATCAAGTACCTTTCTATTTTTATTTTTCTACGACTTTTTTTATTCTTGAAAGGAATGGTGTTATTCTTGGCTACAAACCCTTGAGAAGTTCTTCCTAATTTGGTTTTGGAGTTCTGTCTTGCCCAATTCCAGAACTTAAATTCTTTATAGACTTTTTGCACTTGGTTTTTCATAATTCATCTTTATCCAAATATTTGCTATTTACTCGCGTTTGCTTTATAACTATTAGCTTTTTCATTCTATGATTTGTCCTTGTTAGGATGTTTTTTTTTATTAAGTTTGGAAAAATTGTCTTTTCAGACTTAGTTAACAATTTTACTGATAGCAAGCAGCAAATTTACTACATTTTCAACACTAACACCACCGCATTTCGTTTGCTTTATTACACTGTCCTCACTTCCTCATTGAAATAACAGTAATGAGTTCAAAAGCAAATAAACAATTTATTGCAAAAATATCAAATTAAAACTTCCAAAATAAAAAGCACTCCTCAGCCACTAACCCAGATAAAAACAAAATTCGTAAGCTGATGTCTATTAAATAACAAGAACTATCATACACGGAGATTTATTTCAAATAAGATGGTTCTGTTATCAACAAAAGACACCCAAATCCAGACTTTTATACTCCTACGCTTTTTAATGACACGACGGTTCTGGGAAGAATTAATATGCTCCTCCGTTTGCTAAAAAGAGCAAAAATTATTTTAAATAAAAATTGGCTTTTGGGGACACGTCCTTCCTTTATTTTTGACTTAGGTACTTTCTTTCCTTTCTCTTTTCTTTCCTTTCTTCTTTCTGAACTGGAGGATCATGAACCTAAAAGCAAACAAAATCGAGAGAGAGAGAGAGAGAGAGAGAGAGAGAGAGAGAGAGAGAGAGAGAGGAGAGCTGGAGTGAAAAGATTCAATAAATCTAATTATTTCTCTCACTATTCGACTGCGTACAGATTTTCCTCCTATTCTGGCTAGCTATTTTTTTAGGCAAAAATAAGATTAAAAGATTAGAATTATGTGATTCTCTTCATGTCCATTGTGCCGGTTATTTTATTCAATGAATGCAGATTTATATATTTTTTCTTTGCAGCACCCGTGATTACAACCCTTTAGTACTTAAAAAAATATCTGTAATTCCTTAAGAAAATAATGAAAATTAACGGCTCTACTATAACAACAGGAGAGAATATAAACGCGCATCTGTAACCTGTAACATTGAAAGTAAATTTTAAACGTAACAAAATGTAACGAAACTTATACCTTAATCCGGTAACCAAACGTATGTCGAATGCAGTTTGTGACTCCTATGATAAGATATCTCTGACTACAATGGCAAACACGAATTTCCGCTACTATAGTCTTTGATATGACGGGACAAATCGATGCAGAAACTTATTTAATATTCTTTGAAAAATAAATAATCTTTGGGTACTATTCAAAATTTCCAGAAGGTACTCACTCTAACCTGGCATAAAATGAATGACCAGCCTTTTATAAAAGGCAACGTCATCAGCGACTAAAATTAATCCTTCTTGAAGAGACCAATTGGTCATGAATACAAAACTATCTCCGGATACGATGCTACTGTCTGAATGATATCTCCGGTGCAACGCTTAGATTTCATCATAAAATCCTTTAACAAATCTACCAAATTGCCTTTTACACCCTGACCACTATACTGTATCATAATCACTTATTTCAAGTCTTTTCTATATGCAGTAACTCCTTATGCAAAACACTTAGATTTCATCATAACATCTCTTAATAAATCTTCACAAATTGCCTTTTTACAACATGCACCTTACCACACCACATTGCACCATAATCACGTCCATTTTAAGTCTTTTCCTATGCAACTTCCTATGCTCATAAATGCGACACTTAGTTATAAACGGATAGTCCAACCACACTCTGCTCTTACATGGCTAGAATTGCATTTCTCTTCCTGCTATTAATCATTCCTGAATCTGTCTTGTCTTCAATCCGAATCCCACCGCATGCTTTATCCACTGCACTAGTACGAATATATCCTGATGGATCTTAAACTAAACTTTTGGTCTGCTTGATATATCTGGCCTCAAAAGACAAGTTAATATACATCGTTGAACTTAATATGCAGGCTAAGTGTTGATTATATTGAATATATATATATTATTGAACTCTTATTATGTATGCTATATATGTTTGATTATATATATATATACAGTATATATATATATATATATATATATATATATATATATATATAAATATATATATATATATATGTATATATATATAGTATATATATATATATATATATATATATATATTATATACATATATATATATATATATATATATATATATATATATATATATATATATATATATATATATACATACATATATATAAATATATATTTTATCTCTCTGATGGCTCAGTTGGTTACAGCAGCAGCTTCGACTTCAGAGAGGCCCGTGGCGCTGGTTCAATCCCGCAAGCCGCTGCTGATCAGAGAGGCAGACACTTTGCTATCCGTGTAGACATCCCGGGATTATATATGTAATCAACGGATAAAAGCAAATGGATCGACTAATATCAACACCTTCTAAAAACATAACAAACATCTCATTAATGTCCTGAACTCTCGCCATACCCGCGCAATAATTTCTCGCTGCTGGGACGAAAGGGCGTTGGGTCTGGTATGATACATGAAACATACGTACCAGGGTCTAAGCGACGTCAGGCAGGGCAGCCGATCGAGACCACAGGTCTACCCCAAAGCCAAATCAAAAGTCCTTCAAAGAAGGCATCGTACCCCATACAAAAATGGGAATAAAAGCACGTTAAAAGAAAAAAGAAGAAGAAGAAGATATATATATATATATATGTATATATATATATATATATATATATATATGAAATATCACCGTGATTTATATACAATCATGGTCCAAATTCACGCTACTCGGGAATATCTCCGATGGAGAATTATCAATGAACGGGAATGAAAATAGGTCGCTGGAATAGGTCCGTGTCGAGGGTTCGTGTCCCGACGGTAATACAATTCATTTATCACTTATAAATCTCCTTCGGTGATAAATTCATCGAGATAATCCCGAGCGGAATTTGATATTAAGCGACATTTGAATGATATTATATATATATATATATATATATATATATATATATATATATGTATGTTGTATATGTATGTATATTATACATATTATTTATATATATATATATATATATATATATATATATATATATATATATATATATATATATATATATATATATATATATATATCAACGCAGCATAGATATAATCAGTAAAGGTTCTGTAAACGGACTTTTTAATCAAAAATATATACTGGGTGCAGCTACAAGTATATGTAGTTTTGTACAGTCATAATCATATCACTTGACTATAGTGAAATTGTCAAATATGAATTCTGCAGGACAATTCTGTAAACTTCTCAACTTTTGCTTTCATAAACTCTGCTGGCGAATGACACTTGAAGTTTTCTAGCAGAAAGATATTGCTACTGTTGTTGGAAAACTATTTGAAAATTAAATGCATTATTATTACCTCATGAGTCTCAACCAAAGAAAATATTTTTTTTAATAGAATGAAAAATAAAAACTTACTGAAACATTAAAAAAATGCTAACTTTGTGAATCGAGAATATGAAAATATATCCTCAGACAAGGATAAATATCATTAATCTAATGGAGCCGGGTCTAAGAATGATGACAAAATCCATTTGAGACTTTTCGTATCTTGGGAGAAGTATTCAATTATTTCTCCGTGATGAAACAACTACGAGAAGAGTGGAATGGGCCGCCAAATAAAATTATCGGTTCGAAAAAGAGCTTCCTGTAGACTTTTTTGTCACGAAGACGATAAGAAAACACCATTTAACGATGAATGACGGAACATATAATGGTAAATGTGGTCGATTTGTTTTATTTCCATTTGTATTTCTTCATACTTCAAATGGATGTGTATTTTTTCTCCCAGTGTATTTATAGATTATGCATCTTTTAAAACAGACGTTTTTTGAATCAGAGGTGGGAAAATATCTTAGAGTGAGGGTGCTAGCCTCTCTAAGCCTTTTAAAAATCTAGATTGGACCCACAATAACCTGTCTATCTTCTTGTTGTTAACCGTCTCAACCTAGCCACGGAAAATGTTTCGGTAAAGAGAAAAATCTGCATAAATTTTTATATTATTAGCTTTTCACAAAAATCGTATTTGTAATTGTGGGAATACCAATTTCTTGTCGAGACGGCCAGATAAGGCTCTAACTTCATAAAAAAAAATAGCCCACTGAAAAGAAAAATAACTTTGAAGGTGCTATGGGTTTATGCAGTTTTTCATTTTACATTCATCCTCTGCCAGAATCGAACCTGGGCTCTTCTGCTTTGTTAGACACACAAATGTTCCACAGTGGTTCTATACTCCTGTCCTGATATGTTTTGGTGCTAAGAGTCCGCGGTGAAAAGGTTATTTTTGTGCAGGAATGAGAGGAATAGGAATGGCTGGAATGGTTACTTACTAAGACAAGGGTAAAATCAATGATAAATGTAACACTTGTTTTAGCAGAGAAATTCTGGGAACAAGTGAAAGAGTACAGTTGCGTTTGTTTGAAGAATTGCAGCAAGCTGAGCGCTTGAATGGGGCAAGAAAGATAAGAAATGAGCCAGTGTGATCTAGGGCTGAAAGCAATGAGAATACAAGAGAGTTGTTTTTCAGAGATTTGAATCTGCCTGTCAAATGGGTTTGCAGCTAAATGAAGGTAGTTGTGCGATGCGATCTAACGCATGAGAGGGAACAAAATATACGGAGTCTCATGCAAATATCTGAATGGGGAATCGTATGGAAACGTATTTGGAAAGATCTCTGATTCCTTGGAATGCTTGATTCCAAGGGAGAGCCCTCATAAGTCAAGGTGGGAAAGATAAAAATGATGATGAAAAAGGTGTCTTAAATTTTGTGTTTAGTATATACTAATGGAATTAATGTTGATGAATGAATTGGCGAGAAGGTAATTGCCGGATGTTTATATGGCTTATTAGGTCAAGCAATAGTTGAGTAGAGGGAGAGGAAGGGAGGAAAATGTAACTGTAAGCACAATAAGCTATACAACTGGGGTTTAATGAAAATTAAGTTAGAAAATTATAGGTTAAAAATTAGATGAAAATTGAAAAGGGTTAAAGACATGGAAGGGAGGAAATCGTAACTGACAACATCCTACCTCTACATTCCTTTACATTTAAGCAAGGCAAACACCTACACTTGAACTGGGTGAAAGAATTTTTAGACTGAATTAAGCATGTGCGCAAATTTTTTTGCAGTGTTATGTAGAGAAACTTTGTTCCAAAAATCTGCCTTCTGTTACCAATTTTAAAAGCGCCACGCGTTTGGAATGACAAAAGAACATGGAAAAGAACGAGTACCCGAAACATGCTTTGAATTTATCGAAAACGTTAACTTGTCGATAAACAAAAATCTGCCTTTATCCAAAGATACGTTGCTTGGATTGATTATATCAATTGTTACATTGTTCAAGCCCATGAAAACTATAACTAATGTCTTATGACAGTAATTTGAACTATATATAAAGATATTTTATATATATGAAATAACTATATATATATATATGTGTGTGTGTGTGTGTTTTTGTGTGTGTGTGCTTACTTGTATTTGTAGTGTAGAAACTTTTGTTCCATATATATATATTTTATTTTATATTTTTATATAACTGAAGTTATAAATACTAATCAATTTTAAAAGTGCCATTGAGCCTGGGTTTGGAATGACAAAGCACCGCATTTCTGCCAAAAGTTTTTATAATTAAGGAAAAGAACAGAATACTAGCGAATACTCGTAACAAATTCGTGATGTAACTTGACGGCAAATTTTGAATTGAATCCAGTCGTTCAAAACGTTAGCAGGAAATTTATCACACCGCGATTTTTATCATGAAGTAAAAACAAACAAAGCATCATCGAAATTACGTTACTATTTTCCGTTGAGATTGATAAAGGGGAATAAAAATCTGCGAACCCATTTCAGCGACTGTCGCGGGTCTGTGTCCCCACGATTCCAATATTTATCACTTATATAATGTTCGGCGACAATTGGAGATTGAGGTAGCGTGAATCAATTGTGTTTCATGATTGTATAAAATCACGGTGTGATTATAACAAGAGCTGCGTTCCAAACGTACCAATGAACTGTCATGGCGGAGGGTGGGTCATTGTCGAAAACTATAAAAGCAGTAACATCTCGGCAAAAGACTTATACCTCTCTCTTGATGGGCTCAATGGTTTAAACTGGAGTCGCTGAATAGGTATCGCGGGTCTATATCCTATTCCATATTTATCACTTATATAAATATAACGGAGATATACTGAGGTAGCGTGAATTTCGATATTAAGCGACATTTGTATATGATTGTATAAAATCATATATATGTGTAACAAGAGTGCGTGAGTTCCAAATGCGTGAACTGTCATGGCGGAGGCAGGTCATTGTGAGTTAGTACACTTATGTATGACGCAAAGCAGTATCTCGGCAAAAGACTTATTTGATGAGGTTTACGTCAACTATATAATATATATCGCGGGCTCGTGTCCCCACGATTCCAATTCATTTTATCACTTATATAAATTCCTTCGGCGACAATTCTCCAACGGAGATATACTCGAGGTAGCGTGAATTTGATATTGGCGACATTTGTATATATATAAAAATCACGGTGTGATAAAAATATAACAAGAGCTGTTCCAAACGTACCAATGAACTATGGCGGAGGTGGGCTCATTGTCGAGGCTAGTACACTTTCCCCGCTACGACGGGTAAAAGCAGTACGACATCTCGGCAAAAGACTTATACCTATGGCTCAATGGTTTACGTCAACTGGAGTCGCTGAATAGGCTTTCGTCGCGGGTTCGTGTCCCCACGATTCCAATTCATTATCACTTATATAAATTCCCCTTTCATGACACTCCAACGGAGATATACCGAGGTAAGGAATTTCGATATCTTATTACTGCTTCATAATATTGAAGATCTATATATATATATATATGTATATTGTGTGGCCTTTTTGCCAAAATTCTTCGCCCAGTTGAAGATCCGGGTGTTTTCGCTTTCTTTTTCCAAATTAGTCGTATCTTAAGAAGACTTCAACGTTGAAATGTTCATTTTACTGCCCTCTCAACATTTTTCTGCCCTCATATCTCATGACATAATTATTGCATTTTTATGAAAAACTTATGCGAAGAGAAGGAGATACCCTTGTATCAACCTGAGTGGCATTTTTTTTAATGATAGTTTCATTTCATGAATGCCATCTTCTTTTCGTACCGAAATTGCTTGCTTAAAAAGGTAAGTGTAATTCTGGCAACAATGCTTTAATTTTGGTCAATGGAAACTATAATAAACGTAAAATATGGGTGGTGTTGGTAATAGCATACTATTTGGTAATACAAATAAAAATGTAGAAGGGACTAAATTAGTCTACTATTAGCTTTGTAGAAATGTAGAATGAATTGACGCTAGTCTATTACTAGAATTTAAAAATGCGGAATGCAAAGAAGCTAGTTTACCATTAGATTTTCTAAAATGTAGAATGAATTAAAGCTAATCTGTTACTAGATTTTAAAATGTGAAATGACTTGAGCCAGTCTATTACTAGATTTCAAAAATGTGGAATGAATTGGTAGTTAGTTATTACTAGATTTTAAAATGTGGAATGAATTAGCTAGTCTGTTACTAGATTTCAAAAAATGTGGAGGAATTGAAGCTAGTTATTAGATATAAAAATGTGGAATGAATTGAAGCTAGCCATTACTAGATTTAAAAACGTGAATGAATTGGTTAGTCTGTTATTAGATATATAGAAATGTGGGAAATGAATTGGAAGCTTGTCTATTACTGATTGCAAAAACGTGGAATGAATTGAAGCTAGTCTGTTACTAGATTTCAAAATGTGAATGAATTGAAGCTTAGTCTATTACTAGATTTCAAAATGTGGAATGAATCAGCTTAGTTATTACTAGATTTCAAAAATGGAATGGAATTGAAGCTAGTTATTACTTAGATTTCAAAAATGTGAATGAATTGAAGCTTTAAGTTATTACTTTAGATTTCAAAATTTGGGATGAATTGAAGCTAGTTATTACTAGATTTTAAGAATGGAATGAATTGAGATAGTCTATTGTTAGATTTTAAAATGTAGAGAATGAATTGAACTCTAGTTATTACTTGATTTCAAAAAATGAATGAATTGAAGCTAGTTATTAGATTTCAAAACGGGAAATGAATTGAAGCTACTTCAGATTCCAAAAAAAGTGAATGAATTGAGGCTTATAGATTTTAAAAACGTGGGAATGAATTGATTTTAAAATGAATGAATTGAAGCTTATTACTAGATTTCAAAAACGTGGAATGAATTGAAGCTAGTCCATCATTAAATTTTAAAAGTGCAGAATGAATTGGAGATAGTCTATTGTTAGATTTAAAAATGTAGAATGAATTGGAGCTAGTCTATTGTTAGATTTTTCAATAATTAGATTTCGAAAGTGTAGGGTGAATTGAAGCTAGTCTATTAATATATTTTAAAAATGTAGAATGAACTGAAGCTATTCTATCTACAGATTAAAAAAAAAAATAGGCGAAATATGTAATGCTAGCATTTCTGTGATTTTTAGAGTCTGTTTATCAGATAAGAGTTCCAGTCTTTTTATCAGATAACGTAGATTTTGAGCGGCGCATTCAGAATCGCCAACGATATATAACGCCCTGTTTAGCATAAGAATGCCATCTTTTTAAAGTGTGTATTCATTGCTGAACCCCCCAAAATTTTCGCTTTTGGTAGGAAAATATATTCTCGATCCAGGGTAAAATGCGTTGTATATACTTATCTCTTTACAACAGAAAAAGAAAAGTCCTTTTTCTAACATACTTTTATTCACTTCAGAAGCTACAAGGAAATAAGTGACTGACATCTCTTTCACGGATTTCATCGACTAGAAAAGGCAAAAAGGAGAAAGATATGAAATAATAAAATGATGCCATATAACTGACGTAAAATTGATCTCAGAAAGAAACACAGGAAAGAAAGTTGAAATTCACCTTCCAATTAGAAATGAACACCAACAAGCAATGAATAAATAAAAAGAAACAATATTAAAATAACGTTGTGGTTTTACCTTACAATAAGCACAAAATGCAATTGATACCCTGTAGATACTATATGGCAGAGAGAGAGAGAGAGAGAGAGAGAGAGAGAGAGAGAGAGAGAGAGAGAGAGGTCATTTAGGCGTTACACCAGTTTCCCCTGGTTTGTTAGATCAGTTACCTCAAGAAATAAAAATAAAAATAAAAAAGATCAGGACGAGACCATTCTTTTCGTACTTGAAAATTCGGTTCATTAATTGGATTGGCTTCTGCTTTGTCTGTCCGTCTGCACTTCTTCTGTCCGCCCTCAGATCTTAAAAACTACTGAGCCTACAGAGCTGCAAATTGGTGTGTTGATCATCCACCCTTCAATCATCAAAAATACCAAATTGCAGCCCTCTAATCTCAGCAGTTTTTATTTTATTTAAGGTTAAATTTAGCCATAACCGTGCGTCTGGCAATGATATAGGCTAGGCCACCACCGGGCGGTCGTTAAACTTTCATGGGCCGCGGGGCATACAGCATTATACCAAGACCATCGAAAGATAGAGCTATTTTCGGTGGCCTTGATTATACGATGTACAGAAAACTCGATTGCGCCGAAGAAACTTCGGCGCATTTCTAAACGTGTTTTTTACGCTTCCCAAATATGATTTTTTACTTTCTGTGACAGTCTTCATTGCCATACGAATTTAATTATTTAATTTTCCTTTCCATTTTACAAATGAAAACTATCAGGATCCAATTAATCTTTGGGCCCTCATACCTTAAATTATATTTTGTATTTTATCTCTATACATTTTTGTATTATAATATCTTTTCATTTTAATCATCGTTACATTTTCGTATCATTCAAATGTTTTCGTTCATCATTTTTTTCTGATATTGAGCGCTGTTATTATCACTTAGTTTTTCTTTTCTTTCTTTTTAAAGGATTCAACTACAACTTACTTTAATATTATCAGTTGATTATTGCTCACTTCTCCGCTCTTTATTCTTAGATAACTGGAAGCTATATGTGATCTGCTTATTTTGATATAAGAATTGTTTTTAAGGTAAGCACGTCTTTGTCTTTTATATATATACAATATATATATATATATATATATATATATATATATATATATATATATATATATATATATATATATATATATATATACCTACTCTCTATTTCCTTTCCAGCGCTCAATGACCTCATAGGTCCCAGTGCTTGGCTTTTGGCCTAAACTTTGTATTCCATTCCATTCCTATATTACAAGGAAGACAGTTTATTTGCCTATGTGCTGTGTGTTTCAGAACGATTGCATCATGCTTACACTAATTTGTATAACTGGGACGAAACATTTATCAATTATAATAATCTTCTTGGGTGTAGATTATTCCCGAGGTATAGTGAGTTAGATATTAAACGATATTTGTGGCTTAATATTTGTGAAAATAATGAAAACAACTAAAAAAATGCGCCGAAGTCGAAGTCGCCATCGAAGGAACTTTTAGTAATGACTACAGTGCACCCTGTGAGGTGAACAGACGGCACTAGCCCCCTACGGGGTCCTTGTAATATAGATAAAATAAAAAAGAATTTTCTCATCTCCCACGACAGTAGCACAGAAGTTTTTTTAATATAAAATTTCCTGTGGCAGTTTCTCATACGTACCGCCGTCTTGTAAAAAAATAAATGACCTAAAACATGTAATGAAAAATAAAAGTCAAAGGAATAGCTGAAATTCTTAAATATTTGCCAGTCCGATGCATCTTTGTGTGTTTGATGTATTAAAGGTATTAAAATATTCATTAGGTCGGCAACTTCAAAGGAATGGCTGAAATTCTTAAACATTTGCCAGTCTGATGCATCTTCGTGCGTTTGATGTATTGAACCTATTGAAAGATTCTTTAGGTTAGCATTTTCGCGATGAGAATAAAAAAGAAATCTGTTGACATTTTCATATTGTTCCGTCTCGTAAAGTTCATTTTGACATCTTAGTCTCTTTTCTTCAACAGCTAAAAGTAAACAAAAAGATTTGAATAATAAATAATGCATGTTTAATATCCTTTTTTTTTTTTTTTTTTTTTTTAGAAAACTGACATTTATAGTATTGTCGGTACCCAAAACATTTCATTTCTTCAGAAAGCACTAGCTAATTCATAGCGTCTACCACTTTAGTAAATGTCAAGTTTACTGTAAGTTTAAATTCAAAAATAAACTTAAAATAAGCTACAAAATTACAGCTTTAATGTCCTCCATCAGATAAAAATGCACTGCCTCTTTTCACTGAGACGAAAATAATCTCAGATCATAAGAAATTAAAAACTCTAACTTATCGTCCCTTGTACTGAACTGAACTGAATATAGAATTTAGGCCAACGGCCAAGCGCTGGGACCTATGAGGTCATTCATGGCTGAAACAGAAATTGACAGTAAGAAGGTTTGAAAGGTGAAACAGGAGGAAAACCTCAAAGCAGTTGTACTGTGAATCAATTGTTAGGAGAGGGTGGAAAGGAAAATGGAAGAAAGAGAATATGAAAGAAGTTACAGTAAAACGAACGAAAGGGGTTGCAGCTAGGGGCCGAAGGCACGCTGCAAAGAACATTAAGTAATACCCACAGTGCACCGCATGAGATGCACTGACGGCACTACCACCCTACGGAGTCGTCTCTTGAATGTACTCTCCTCTCTTTTGCAATAGCAATTTCGTTCTTTCAAGGGATTTCTGCTTCCCTTCCATTTACAATCTCTCCCAATAGCTATTTTTCTCTTCCATATATTTTCCCCTGCTTTCTCCGATTTTCATATTGTATTATTTTTTATTCTCCCGTGTACAGCACTTCATTAACACTTTATTCTCCAGTATAGCTTTCAGTTACGCTGTCTTTATCACTTATCCTACTTATGCTTATTTTTCAATATATTTTCTTATGTAAAACGTTATCATTTTTACTTCAGGCTTCATTGAATTTCATTTGATTTTACATGTTACTGTTCCGTCATTCATTTCATTTTCGTTCAGTTGGGTTGTCAGTATTTCACTGAATTCTTTCCTTGTTACATTATTTAATTACGCTTATGTAAATTCCGTTATCGTCAATGCTTATGCCCTATAGTTTTTCTGTTATATACTAGAGAAAAGTATTTTCATTCATTTGTTGAACTTTGCCTTTCCCATCTCCACTGATTTAATTTCGTTCTTGGGCTGTAACTTATTCAATCAGGTTTTTTTTTTTTTTTGGTGAAATACACAAGGTTATTCGCGTGGGGTATTTAAATGAATTCCTTTTATACACCCTTTGTCCCTACTTTCTTATTTTTTTTAACTATTTTCAAGCTGAGGTCATCTTAATAAAACTTACCCTTTGCAAGATTTACGTGTATACGCTTTTCCTCATTCGTTATTTTCCAATTCACTTTGTCCTCGGCTTATGAATATATATTATTTTTTCGTCCGTCTCAGTGCACAAAAGACAAGTAACTTAGAAATATCTCAAAATCCACAGCAGTAATCTCTCTGGATATATATGCTTGAAAAACTCCACCTGGATTTTGGTATTTCAGTTTTTTTATTTTTCTTTAAGAGAAAACTATTGTGCCGGCTTTCTCTGTCCATCCGCACTTTTACTGTCCGCCCTCAGATCTTAAAAAATACAGAGGCTAGAGAGCTCTACAAATTGCTGTGTTGATCATCTACCCTCCAATCATCAAACATACCAAATTGCAGCCCTCTAGTCTCTGTTGTTTTTATTTTATCTAAGGTTAAATTTAGCCATAATCGTGCTTCTGGCAACTATATAGGATAGGCCACCACCGGCCCGTGGTTAAAGTTTCATGGGCCGCGGGTCATACAGCATTATACTGAGACCACCAAAAGATAGATCCATTTTCGGTGGCTTTAATTATGCGCGGTAGCGGTTGTACAGAAAAGTCGATTGTGCTGAAGAAGCTTCGACGCATTTTTTACTTGTTTTCTGTTTGTTACTAAAATCCGCATGGTAATTTAAACGAACAGAAAAGTGATTAATTCAGCAGTTTTTTTTTTCTTCTATCGGAGTGTAAAGAGCCTATATGAACTTGTTCACTTGATTTGGATGTTATAGGGCTCGATGAGTTAACACATGAGTAGCGCTGGAACTTTTGTTTGCTATTCTTGGACAAAAATCATAAGAATATAGGTAGTAATTAGCAACCTCCATTCACTTTTTGCCGTCTTATTTTGTAGTCAATTTTAATATTTATTTGAAATTACCTGACTTATACGGGTTGGAAGTCTGGGGAAATATAAGAATGACAGTACAAACCCTTGTAAGTCCTGACTGAGAGTGAGAACACAGTATGAAAAATAGTATTTGGGTGTGACGGTAAAAAAAGCTTATCCCATCTGTCAGAGTCTCACTATATTTCATCTTGGCAAGAACCCCCCACCCCCTTTCCCCATGTAACCCCCACCGCCTGGCACCCCACTCCTCCGGACACCCCTCCCCCCCAAAAAAAAGAGCCCACTCGCACCACTTATAGTTTACTCAAGTTCAGAGGTTTCCAATTAAAAAAAGTATAGTTTTTTAACTGGGCTTTAAAATAAGACTTCCTCATCACTGTTTTAATTAAAATATCTTGCTGATACTGAAGCATAATCATTGACAACTTTATCAATAAGCACAGATGTCGAATTCACTGGTCTCCTGTTCGGTCAATTGCCTCATCAAGTAATTATTCCATTTGGCGTTTAAGTTGAAAATATCGTTGTTATGTAATGGGATATATTATTTTCTTTTTGAGACTGAAAACTTAGATCCCATTAAATTATTCCTTGAGGACAGCTGTATTTTTGTAGAATGTAAATGTTATATATATATATATATATATATATATATATATATATATATATATATATATATATATATATATATATATATATATATATATATACAGTATATATATATATATATATATATATATATATATATATATATATATATATATATATGTGTGTGTGTGTGTGTGTGTGTGTGTGTGTGTAACATATAAACATTTACATATGCCATATATATATATATATATATATATATATATATATATATATATATATATATATATATATATATATATATATATATATATATATATATATATGCAAATATATATAAATAACATATTATATATATATGTATATATTATTTTCTTAATGTTTTATACTTCACCCGCTGATACTTCAACTTCCCATAAAACTTGTTTCCGTAATCCTATTGAACCGACAGCTACAATTCTATGTCCCCAGAAATGAACGAATAAAATAAATATATGAAAACCATTCACAACAAATAGCACTATTGACTGGTTTGTATTCTAGTCGCGTAAGCAACTGACATAAACAAGAAAAGTCACACACAGTGAAAATGAGATATCACTTGAAATGTGCTGCAGAGAACAATGAGGTCGTAAGAAAACAGTTGAGAAACATTTGTGTAAAGAACAGGTATTTATTTTTTTAAATTTTGAATAGCCGTGACGTCAATGGCTTTATACTCTGCTATAAATATTACATACGTAATGCATATCAGAATAATTTTATAGCTGAAGGTTATCTTCTTGTTCACTATTTTTTTTGTTATTGTTCTTTTTTTCCTTTTATTATTATTATTATTATTATTATTATTATTATTATTATTATTATTATTATTATTATTATTATTATTATTATTATTATTAACTTTTTCTCAGTCGTCCTTATTCAAAGAGCTGGCATGAATGCATATATTTGCTTTTGACTATACAAAAGTCAAAGTCTCTCTCTCTCTCTTTTCTCTTCTCACACAGGAGCTGATTTTCCCTTTACCTTTAAACCGATGTTTTAGACGATCTCGATCAAAATTCATTAATAACCTACAAATCATGATTTTATTTACACCCGACACTCGTTTTTTCCTCTATTTTTCCGTTAAGATACCAACAAAAACTAAACCCAGGAAGATTACCAATGATGAAATACAACGCGAATTATTTCTGAACCTGCAGCTGTTATCATTCTTAATTTATTCCTATGGCAGTAACATATTCTCTATGTCTCTCTGTGTTTACTCAGCAAGGACATTTTTGGAAAATCTATTATTCTTTGGTATCTCCGAATGTCAATAACTCCTCAAAGAAAGGGATTTTTTATTTTTCATTAAAATGAATGAGCAACTTTTCAATATAGTGCATGTCGATGGTTTTCGAATGAGAATATATTTTCCACTTTTATCACCTCAGGGGAAAAAGTTTTGTTGATCAACTTGAAATTAAAGATTTGCGTAACTGTAAAAAAAAATAATCTGAGTTTTCCAGTGATTTTCTTGATTTTAATATAAATACATACATTCTACTAGGTTCCACAATAAATTCTAATACAGTCAGAATAAACCAAGATAACAAAACCATTCTTTCTCTGATAAGTCATTCTAAGGCCAAGTGAAAGAGAAGGTCTGCTCACTTCTCCCCCAAATCCCCCATGTAGGCGGAGCTTAATCTACCTCCTTATTGCGTCAGCAGGTGAATTGCCAAAATGAGCCGGTACCTCTAAGGTACGTCATCGCCTTCGTAGTTACCTCAGGTGGGAGGCGACTCCACCCAATTGGGTGGACCTTCTCTCTCTTGGCCTTGAGTCATTCATTAATGCGACAAAGGTCGACAGAATAAAATGAACCGACGTTTGCTAATTCTGGCAGACAAAGTTCTCAGGGAAAATATATTCGAATAACACAAACTTTTAACCCTTTGAAGTAGTAGGAAAAGCAAACACATCCATTTTAAATATCACGTACTCTTCCTTCTGATGAACAGGAGTTTTGCCTGAAGCATTCCATCCTACTCTGTCCCTTTGTTCATCAAACATAAAAGCGTTTAAATGCAAAAATAACATTGAAAAATGCCACAGTCTTTTCTAAACATTTTAATCTCGCCAAAATGTCTCCAATTACATCATTAAGTATTTTTTAATCTTAACGTTTAAAGTCCTCGGGAAAATACATACGAGTATGCAAGCTTTTTAAAACCCTTTGCAATAGTAAAACAAGTAAAAAATGCGCCAAAGTTTCGTCGGCGCAATCGAGTTTTCTGTATATCATATAATCAAGGCCACCGAGGATGGACCTATCTTTCGGTGGGCTCGGTATAATGCTGTATGAGCCGCGGCCCATGAAACTTTACCACGATATCGTTGCCAGGCGCACGATTATGGTTAAATTTAACCTTAAATAAAATAAAAACTACTAAGCTAGAGGGCTGCAATTTGGTATGTTTGATGACTGGAGGGTGGTTGGTCAACATACCAATTTGCAGCCCTCTAGCCTCAGTGGTTTTTAAGATCTGAGGGGAGACAGAAAAAGGCGAGGAGGGACAGACAAAGCCGGCACAATAGTTTTCTTTTCAGAAAGCTAATAAAAAAAATCCATTTTATTTATCACGTACTTTTCCTTCTAATGAACAGGTGTTCTGCCTGAAGCATTCCATTCAAAAATAATACTAAGACACGGTACTGTCTTATTTAAACACTTTAATCTCAGCAAAGTATCACCAATTGACCAATTAAGCAGTTATAGGTACAAAGCTGGAGCCAAAAACTTTCAGCATTAACGTAAAAATGCGACGACGAACTGAATAAGGAAAACAGAGCTAAATGTTTGATGAAATGTAAAAAAATAAATAAATAAATAAACTGCAGAGGAGCGAGGAAAGTATACGCAAAGCTCTGAATAAAGAACAAAATTGTAAATGCCACGTTTACTTGAACTTTCAGATGAGAATAATAGATCATAATTTCATGTAGAGAGAGAGAGAGAGAGAGAGAGAGAGAGAGTTTTACTTTCGTACCTTCAAAAGCAAAATTATGCATTCATCCCAGCTCTTTTAGAGAGAGAGAGAGAGAGAGAGAGAGAGAGAGAGAGAGAGAGAGAGAGAGAGAGAGAGAGAGAGTTTTACTTTCGTACCTTCAAAAGCAAAATTATGCATTCATCCCAGCTCTTTAGAGAGAGAGAGAGAGAGAGAGAGAGAGAGAGAGAGAGAGAGAGAGAGAGAGAGAGAGAGAGAGACTTCCGTATCTTCAAAAGCAAAATTATGCATTTATTCCAGCTCTTTTAGAGAGAGAGAGAGAGAGAGAGAGAGAGAGAGAGAGAGAGAGAGAGTTTTACTTTCGTACCTTCAAAAGCAAAATTATGCATTCATCCCAGCTCTTTTTTAGAGAGAGAGAGAGAGAGAGAGAGAGAGAGAGAGAGAGAGAGTTTTACTTCTGTACCATAAAAAGCAAAAATATGCATTCATGGCAGCTCTCTTAGAGAGAGAGAGAGAGAGAGAGAGAGAGAGAGAGAGAGAGAGAGAGAGAGAGAATTTTACATCATCAAAGGCAAAAAATGTGCATTCATGGCAGCTCTCTTAGAGAGAGAGAGAGAGAGAGAGAGAGAGAGTTTTACTTTGCAGTGTCAAAAGCAAAGACAAAGCAGTCTTGTCACTTCTTTAAAAGAGAGAGAGAGAGAGAGAGAGAGAGAGAGAGGGAATTTTACATCGTCAAAGGCAAAAAAGTGTATTCATGGCAGCTCTCTTAGAGAGAGAGAGAGAGAGAGAGAGAAAGAGAGAGAAAGTTATACTTTTGCAGTATCAAAAGCATAAAAAAATGCGGTCCTGCCAGTTCTTTAAAGAGAGAGAGAGAGAGAGAGAGAGAGAGAGAGAGAGAGAGAGAGTTTTACTTCTGCATCGTCAAAAGCAAAAATATGCATTCATGCCAGCTCTTTTAGAGAGAGAGAGAGAGAGAGAGAGAGAGAGAGAGAGAGAGAGAGAGAGAGGAAAAAGCCATTAAGGCGTAACACCTGTTTCCCCAATTTGTTGTGGGTCAGTTACCTCGCAACAAAAATACTGTAGCCACGGGGCGCTTTCACTTCGACAAACTTCGACTCCGAAAATTCAATTTATTGGACGGGTTCGTTTCTGCTGCAACTTTGCGCGAGTTTAACAAGAGGATTTTTGCGCCGGAATCCGTCTCCTCATTTCCACTCTAATTGAAGGGAACATTTTCAAGTACCGTTTTCGTGATTTTGAAAAAAGTTGGGTAGTTTCATCGTTCGTTATTATTATTATTATTATTATTATTTTTTTGTCGTTGGCGCACTGTTAGTTTGAAGGTATTGCGTTGTAAATTGGCTAATGTATGATATTTAGAAAGATTTAGCTCTTTGTTGAATATATATATATATATATATATATATATATATATATATATATATATATATATATATATATATGACATTTTTTATCACACCGTGATTTATATACGATCATGAAGCTACAAATATCGCTTAATATCAAATCCACGCTACCTCGGGAATATCCCCGATGGGGAATTATCACCGAATGGGAATTTATAAGTGATAAATGGACGGGCACTGCCGAGTCTCGATCCCACGACACAGACGCGCATCCAGCGAATCCAGTCGACGCTAACCACTGCGCTATCAAGAGAGGTATAAGTTAACGCCGAGTCTGGTGTACTTTATTTACCCGTCGAGAGCAGAGAAATTGTACTTAGCTTCGGCATTAACCCACCTCGACCATGATACGTTTGGAACACGCAGCTCTTTTTGACATTATCACACCGTGATTTATATACGATCATAATACATCGATGAAGCTACAAATATCGCTTAATATCAAATCCACGCTACCTCGGGAATATCCCCGATGGGGAATTATCACCGAAGGGGAATTTATAAGTGATAAATGGACGGGCACTGCCGAGTCTCGATCCCACAGCACAGACGCGCATCCAGCGAATCCAGTCGACGCTAACCACTGAGCTATCAAGAGAGGTATAAGTTAATGCCGAGTCTGGTGTACTTTATTTACCCGTCGAGAGCAGGGAAATTGTACTTAGCTTCGGCATTAACCCACCTCGACCATGATACGTTTGGAACGCACCATGACGCAGCTCTTTTATGACATTTTTTATCACACCGTGATTTATATACGATCATGAAGCTACAAATATTGCTTAATATCAAATCCACACTACCTCGGGAATATCCCTGATGGGGAATTATCACCGAAGGGGAATTTATAAGTGATAAATGGACGGACACTGTCGAGTCTCGATCCCACGACACAGACGCGCATCCAGCGAATCCAGTCGACACTAACCACTGAGCTATCAAGAGAGGTATAAGTTAACGCCGTGTCTGGTGTACTTTATTTACCCGTCGAGAGGGGGAAAAAGTTGTATCTTAGCATTATTATTGCATTAACCCACTACTTTAATACAGCTGGAACCTTCATATATATATATATATATATATATATATATATATATATATATATATATATATATATATATATATATATATATATATATATATATATATATATATTATATAAATATTAGTTTTTATAACTTCCTAATTATATATTTTCATATCATTTTTCAGTACTATCATTTTTCATTGTTACGCTACTATCTTTCAACTGGAATTTTGACTAAAACCTGTAATATCCATGCTTAGGAAGTGTTTTAAAAGTTCAAAGTAAAAGACCACCAATAACTTCGATTCTAAAGTACTAAGTCCACTGTTCTATGAAAAAAAAAATACTTCACACTGACAGCCTAAGCAATTCAGTGCACAAAAGATTTATAGGAATTACATCAGTACTCTAAGATATAGTTATTATAAAGTTGGCATTTTATAACAAATGGCTCTGTCACTTTCCCTTTCCTTTAGTACTCTTCGATTCGCCTAAATATTTAAGAAAACTGATTTATTTGCTGCAGTTCCTGCGAGTGACTGTAGGTTTGCCAATGCTATATAAATCATAATACAGTATGTATATATATATATATATATATATATATATATATATATATATATATATATATATATATATATATATATATATATATATATATATATATATATATATATATATATATATATATATATATATATATATATATATATATATATATATATATATATATATATATATATATATATAATATACACACACACACATATATATATATACATATATATATATATATATATATATATATATATATATATATATATATATATATAATATATATATATATGTAATCTGTTCGCATTTATAGCTCTATCTTTACTAGCATAGGATAAAATACGTATATTGCCAACGTATTAACTTAAGACGACGGCGTTTTGCTTTTTATCGCGGTTTAGTCAAGGAAATGCATAAATACATTCCAATACTAGTTGTTATATTACCACATGGCCTAAATTTTCCCCCATAGATCAAATATATCTTGCCTTGTCACCTAATACAGTTACCTCCCCGCCGAAATAATTTTTTTTTTTACCCTCTTTGAAGATCTCCGAATTCCTACTCTTCATCTCGAAATAGCTCACACAAATGGAAAGATGAAAGCTGTACCTCTGTTTTTTTTTCTCTCGAAATCTCTCCGGTAAACACCGTTGGAAATTAATTGGCCTCAGGAGAAAATCCCGTTTGTGAAAAATGTGCGAGTGGGGGAGTGTATACTCATCACATCAAAATTTTTCTCCTCCTCCTGGGATAGAAACTGTTTTGATTATGCTTACTGCGATTTTAAATCTCAAAAGTATACACACACACACACACACACACACACACACACACACACCACACACATATATATATATATATATATATATATATATATATATATATATATATATATATATATATATATATATATATATAAATTGTATGTATGTATGTATGTATAAACATTATCACATCAAAATTTATTTTCTCCTCCTGTGGTAAAAATTGTTTTGACTATGCTTACTGCGATTTTAAATCTCGTGATATACATATACACACACACATATATATATATATATATATTATATATATATATATATATATATATATATATATATATATATATATATAGATCACATCATCACATAAAATTTTATTTTCTCCTGAGTTAGAAATTGTTTTGATTATGCTTACATTTTAAATCTCATGCACATATATATATATATATATATATATATATATATATATATATATATATATATATGTATGTATATATATATATATATATATATATTTATATTATATATATATATATATATATATATATAGATCACATCATCACATAAAATTTTATTTTCTCCTGGGTTAGAAATTGTTTTGATTATGCTTACTGCGATTTTAAATCTCGTACTTACATATACATATATATATATATATATATATATATATATATATATATATATATATATATATATATATATATATATATATATATATATATATATATATATATATATATATATATATATATATATATATACATATATATATATATATATATATATATATATATATATATATATATATATATATATATATTAGTATATATTTCAGATTTGTTGTAAATGCAATGATCGCTGACCAAGCCACAGATTGGATGAAAATCTAAACTAATTTTGGAAGCAACTGAATTAGCTGTTACACTATGAATATCCTTTTTCTAACACAGTTTCAAAATATAAAGCGAATAGCAGTCACCAGCTAAAGCCAACATGCAGAAAATGAAATATAAATACCATTGTAAGTCTTTTGTGCGATTTTTTTTTTACCACAATTTGAGCAGTGGGACGTTGATGGACCGCTGTCTCTCACTGTCTGTCTGTCTGTCTGTCTGTCTAAATGCCTACTTCCCTCTCTCTCTCTCTCTCTCTCTCTCTTTCTCTTTCTAAAAACCTTACTGTTTAACTTTTCTTTATTTTCTAGTCTGACTTAATGAGATAGATAGAATATACAATTTAGGCCGAAGGTAAAGCGAGGGGACCTATGAGGTCATTCAGCGCTGAAAGGAGAATTGAGAGTATGAGGTTTAAAAGGTGCAACAGGATGAAAACTTCGCATTTGCACTATTGAAAATTGCTAGAAGCTGGAAAGTAAAATGGAAGAAACAATATGAATGGAGGTACAGTAAAAGGAAGGAAAGGGGTTGCAACTAGGGGACGAGGCTACACCGAAAAGAACCTTCTGTAAAAAAGAGGTTTTAGTTCAAGGGTGAGTCGTTCACGCTACAGTAAAACATGACATAAACACGTCATATCTACATCACAAACAAGTTGAAAATGGATATCGGATCTATGGCAAAAGCCAGATAACCGTATAGAAACACTGGTTACGACTACCTGTAAGTTGTTGACTTGTATTCAGCTTGTTTGTGATTTGTGGATGATAAGTTGCCGACGTGTGTTCCCGACATGTTTTACTGTAATGGAGACGCCCCTAAATCAGGAACATGAACTGATGTTCTTTGCACTCCCCGAGATCTGGGAACAAGTTATAGACTGATGAAAACAGTCTAAGTTGCATTCTAAGAACAGATAACAACAGTCTTTAAGTCGTATACAAATAACAACAGTCTATAAGTTATGTACAGATAACAACAATCTATTGTGGAGCACAAACCGCACTTATTCATGTTTAGATCAAACTGCTACACTGCGCTGTGCCGATCACTCTTTAGTCTAGTTTCTTAATGTTCTAGAGGAAAGGTTTTTGGTTCAAAATGCCATTTTTTTTATGACTTGGTCTAGTTTTTTTTAACATGCTACAAGAAAAGTCTAAGGTTTCAAGTATCAGGATTGTTTAAACTTTTGACCCGATCTAGTTTTTTAATATCCTAGAAGAAGAGTTTGATGTCTGAAGCACCAAGTTTTGTTTAAATATATTACGACTTACTCTAGTTAGTTTTCTGTAAAAGAAAACTATTAAGATGCCTTTGTCTGTCTGTCCGCACTTTCTCTGTCCGCCCTCAGATCTTAAAAACTACTGAGGCTAGAGGGCTGCAAATTGGTATGTTGATCATCCGCCCTCCAATCATCAAACATACCAAATTGTAGCCCTCTAGCCTCAGTAGTTTTTGTTTTATTTAAGGTTAAAGTTAGCCATGATCGTGCTTCTGGCAACGCCAAAGGACAGGCCGCCACCGGGCCGTGGCTGAAAGTTTCATGGGCCGCGGCTCATACAGCATTGTACGCTGTACAGAACACTCGATTGCGCAATTTTTATTTGTTGTTAATGTCCTCGAGGAAATATTTAAGGTTGAAGCTTCACAAAATCTTTTCCTCTTACGACTACCTTTGCGTTACTGGTACTCCAGTGCTTGTAGCAAAGGGAAATTCTAATCATAGTCGGTAATTCTCGTACCGTATCTGGACTGGAAATGAGAGAGAGAGAGAGAGAGAGAGAGAGAGAGAGAGAGAGAGAGAGAGAGAGAGAGAGAGAGTTAAGTATACCTTAGTTTAACCAGACCACTGAGCTGATTAACAGTTCTCCCCCTAGGGCTGGCCCGATGGATTACATTTATTTTACGTGCCTAAGAACCAATTGGTTACCTAGCAACGGGACCTACAGATTTTGGAATCCGAACCACATTATAACGAGAAATGAATTTCTATCACCAGAAATAAATTCCTCTAATTCTTCATTGGCCGGTCGGAGAATCGAACGCGGGACCAGCAGAGTGGCAGCTGAGAACGATACCCACCCGTCCAAAGAGGAACCAGAGAGAGAGAGAGAGAGAGAGAGAGAGAGAGAGAGAGCGGAAGTACCCAAAGCGTGGATCGCTCTATAGTTCGGAAATTATACATACATACATATATATATATATATATATATATATATATATATATATATATATATATATATATATATATATATATATATATATATATGTGTGTGTGTGTGTGTATATGTATTTATACAGATAGACAGATAGATGGATAGACAGATAGATATATGATATTGGTATTCGTAAAACAACCGGACTAGAACTATGCTGATGGGACTAGTGCTCCTATTTCTTTGTGAAAAGATTCTCAAAATACAATAAGGTAGTTAAAATCATTCTATATTCTTACCATAAAAACTTGCAATGTCATGTATTTTTATTGCTAATCCTTTTAACCCTAGGATTGTGCAGTTGGTACAGTAAAAAATAAAATGTAATCAGGGATTAAGTTCTTATAAAGACATATGGTGACATTACTATTTAATTATAACTTTGACAATAGCTGAGCATCAACATCTGAACCATATATTCCGACGTTATAGTGATTTTTAAAGAAAGGTTTCGGGATCAAGAGAATTAATGTGTGTATGTTATTGTATTATCCAATTAGTATATAAGTTTATATGTATATAATATATATATATATATATATATATATATATATATATATATATATATATATATATATATATATA
Organism: Macrobrachium rosenbergii; assembly: GCF_040412425.1. Taxonomy (NCBI): domain Eukaryota; kingdom Metazoa; phylum Arthropoda; class Malacostraca; order Decapoda; family Palaemonidae; genus Macrobrachium; species Macrobrachium rosenbergii. The sequence continues at coordinate 17,779,734 of NC_089799.1, forward strand.
TATATATATATATAATATATATTATATATATACTATATATATAATATATATATATATATATATATACATACATATATCAATTTATTAAAAGCTAAGTGACGTGTAATCCCACAACGTTGTTATGCATCTATAAAATAGTCCTGATGCTTTTAAACCACTGGTTCTTAACCTTTTTCAGTGCCCGTGCCCCTTGATATCTCAGAAAATGTTCTCTTACGCCCACCCAATATAAATACAATACAAACATATAAATATACAGTAAATTATAGTATCATTGCACTGGCAATCATGTCACGTACCCCCAGGTTTAAGGTTTCGTTACAGGTACCCCAGGTTAATAACCACTGTTTTAAACTATCCTTTTACCCATTTTATATAAAATTCGATTGCTAAATTCAATGTGCGTTGCAAGAATAAAATAACAGGTACATGCAAGTTTCTTTAGATTAGCTCAACTTTAAACCTAAAGTTGTCTAGGAGGCACGACTGAATAACAAAACCTTTTCTATAATGTACGTGCTAGAAAGTAAACAACTTTACTGGCTTTGAAAATAAAAATCTTTGGGAATATTTATCTTGTAGTAGTTAGGTACTTACAGAAGCATCATTAAAACCATTTTCATTGATCTTAGCTTAAAGAAATTAAAATTAGGAAGTGATACAGAAACAGTTTGATCACTGAAGGAGTGAATGAAAAAAATTACTTATATGTCCTATAAATATATGATTTATGTAAGCATATGTGATATAGTATTATCGGGTGCTACTTTGGCTTATTGTCCACCCGTCACCTACTCCGAGGCGCTAGTACCTAACATGGCGCAAGCTCCTTGGGACGCCGTGTTTAGTCCCAGCCCCTCGGGGATCCAAGTATTATATACACCCATTTCTATATTGTGTAGTCGAGAAATCATATTAATAAACGATATCTTCGTGCGGCCGTCTACTTTACATTTACCATACGAGTGTTTAGTACTAGCACCCCAGAGTAGGTGACGCGTAGATAACGAGCCAAAGTAGCACCCGATAACACTAAACTACATATCTTACATAAATCATGTGGTACGTAATCGTAACTTGGTTTTCACACTTGACCCGTTCCTTCAATGACCAAGCCATTTCTGTATCACTTCCGAATTTTAGTTTCTGTAAGTTATTCAATGAAAACGGTTTTAATAACGCTTCTCTAAGTACCTAACTACTACAAGATAAATATTCCCGAAGATTTTTATTTTCAACGCCACAAAGGTTGTGTTAAATCTCCATCTATTTTCTGTAATAACATGTATTTGCAAGAGGGAAAGCTACAGATATAATTAATTGACAGTATTTTATCCCCAAACAGTCATTCAGGGTCAATTTTTAACTTGCGCGCACAATCGGTAGGTTGTTTAAGTGCAAAGACGCCCTGCACCCAGATTAACGGGTATCTTTCACTTATAAATCCTGCCTTCTCAAGCCCTTGAGAGAGAGAGAGAGAGAGAGAGAGAGAGAGAGAGAGAGAGAGAGAGAGAGAGAAAATCAAGCTCACTGCATGGCAGTGTAAGATAAAAAAAAAAATCAAGCAACAATGGTGTCTCACCAATTCACATAAAGGCAGAAGGCGTTTAGCCTGATATGACAACATTTTTTTTTTTTTTTTATAAAAGTCACGACACGATTGTTCCACTGAACTGAATAAAAATACTGCATGAGGATGGAAGTGGTCGACCGTACTTTTTAGGTATTGAACCTTTGGGAACAATATTTTACATTTTCAATTCACAATTTATTCACGAGTCATCTTTGTCTGACTTTGCTCCGTATGGTTTTAAAACGACTTTTGTTAATGTCCTTAGCAAAATACAATGGGCTCCTCATTCATACAGAGGGTGGAAGAATGGAAGCGGCTGCTTCGCACAGGATAGTCACTGACAAGGCAAAGCCAGGTTGTACAGTGTGTGTGTCAGAGAAAGGTTGGTGAGAAGATAGGAGTATCTAATCGAGGCACTAAAGCATGTAGGGATTGTTCAATAAATTGAATTGGATTTAGAATTTAGGCCAAAGGCCAAGCACTGGGACCATTGCGGTCATTCAGCGCTGAAACGGAAATTGACAGGAAAAGTTTGAAAGGTTTAACAGGAGGAAAACCTCACAGTTGCACTGAGTCAATTGTTAGCCGAGGTTGGAAAGCACGATGAAGAGAATATGAAAGGAGGTGCAGCAAAAGGAACGAAAGGGGTTGCAGCTAGGGGCCGAAGGCACGCTGCAAAGAACCTAAAATAGCGCCTACAGTGCACCACGTGAGGAGCACTGACGGCACTAGCTCCCTTCGGGTTGTAGGGATAATTTAGTCACATTTACTTCGTGATTTCAGATGGTTGATGTTCAATAAGAATGAAGTAAACGAACATTTCAACTATTCAGGTCGCTTGCTTGTCATAGGCGTGTTGCTTAATTGTACGTCTGCGCTACAGTAAAACGTGTGGACCGTTTGGAGAAGTGAAAATTTCTATCTTCGCCTACATGTTTCAGTTACTCCAGTCGTTTAATTGTCTAACGCTTCAAGAAACCTAGGACCGTGTATAACCCTTTCATTATTAAACTTTCATAGCTAAGTTCCTTAAACTGCGAATTAAATTTTTAGTGATGTTACGAGGGTTCAGGCTTAGTAATGACTTGACTACTACTACCCGTAATTAGGCTTTCTTTGTAGCACATTGCTTTTAAATGCCCTCTTCGCTACTAAAGTATCCTATCAGTAATCCTTGAGCTTCCAGCATATTCAGTCGACTTCAGAGACTATTAGGCACTTCGTCCAACAAACGCAAACTTTGTAAGCTGTTCAACTGAGGCAAACTTTGTAAGCTGTTCAACTGAGGCAAACTTTGTAAGCTGTTCAACTGAGGCAAACTTTGTAAGCTGTTCAACTGAGGCAAACTTTGTAAGCTGTTCAACTGAGGCAAACTTTGTAAGCTGTTCAACTGAGGCAAACTTTGTAAGCTGTTCAACTGAGGCAAACTTTGTAAGCTGTTAAGTCAAAATCTGTTCGAGCTTCAGAAGCCTGTTCCTTCAACCTTGTCTACTTTGGCATTGTTCAACTTTGTGCTTATGCATTCTGTTCGACCCTTTCGTAAATTACACTGATCATTTAATCAAGTAAAAGTTCTGCAAGCACTTTCTCAGTGTATTCTAAATCATCATAGGCTTATGTTAAAAGCTTATAATGGCAAATTTGCCAATTTAATTACCTCGCATTGCTCAAACTTAGAGTTTGTGTACATTTCTTCTCAGGTTCACTAATTACAGCTATTCAAAGTCTTGCTTTTCTCTTGTTTGTTAATCCTAAATTCTTTACCTTTATATTTTTAAAAATCTTGATAATTACTACTCATTTGCCATCAAGAGCTCCGAGAGTAGCTGTTAACCCAAATTTTCAAAGTAATTCATATCTTCACACAAAGTATCAGCATTACGCCAAACTTAATTATTGTACCGTACCATTGCCATTTATGGAGAATACTATAAACCATCAGGATTAACAGTCATTATAAGCTTTCTCAGCACTTGGTCATTAAGAAAAACCCTGTTACCATAGATAACTATTTTGCTGACCTTCCTGATTCCTCTTCGCAGCTTTCACATCCTAATTACACATCCACAAAGCTCAATACATGTTCACAGGAAACTACTGAAATTTTGACAAATCAAAAACACAGGGTCAAAGTACCGAACAGCCTTTATTGGGTATTCCAAATTACATATTCAAAATCCCCTCCAACTGAAAATGAGGTAATCAATTTCTAATAAACTATTTCAAGATAGTATAATTTACAGAATTACATCCAAAGAGCCAGTTAAAATTCTTCTATTCAGATTTGATGGTTGTGTCTCCAAATAAACACCAGTTGCTCTCAATTTACCTCCAGTTCACCCTTTGCAATTCAGTGGTGTAAGTCGAAATGCAGTAGACAAGAGATACTTAAAACTCTGAAGACTGAGGTCACACCTTATTACCACCAGACTTCAACTTCTCGCCAGTGATTGACTTCATATAGAAAAACTATTTTCCATTTTCCGTTCATTAAGTGTCACAGTGGTGCGTTCCTCAGCAATGTGGGGCTAGCTGTCGGATTTCTGCTACTGGTCCATCAGTTCGTCTCTCCCACAAATACTGCAATTAACTCGATTTGTCGTATCCCTCAGGTCGGCAGAATAATAGCTGCCATCTGTTACTCTGCCTATCCCAGAAGTCACAACCATCAACAACAGCCTCCTCTGTTCAGGTTATAATTTTTTTATACTATACAAACTCATTCTACAAAAATTATCAAAAAGAATATTTACAGTAACTGCAACAAAATTAACAATCGCCTTAACATTTATATATATAGTTATACATTTGAACAACCCTACCCGGTAGTTAAGGTAGTTTATAAGGTTCATAACTGCTCTCAGCCACGGCGCCTCTAATATTGACTGTAGCTCCATCTGGTATTTAGGAATTCTTCATGAATTGGTCAATGCCAACGTCCTAAACCATTGCATGAAGGAATTTCTTAATACTTTCAAGTTACAGCCAATATGAGAAGACCACAGTGCGAAACTGTTACTTTTAAAACTTGCAAGTCAACCAACCATCTATAGTCTCAGCAAAGCAAAAGTAGTCAAAAATATATTTAGGTGCTCAGAACTCAAAACTTTACCTTTAAAACTCCTGAACATTAAAAAACTACATCAGTGAGCTCGGCACAACAATACAGCAATTGAATATGAAAAATACTGAATTGTATGCACAATTATCAGCCGATTTGATTCCCGAACGGATTTTACGAAAATTTAGTTACAGAGCCATCCACACAACCTTCAGTTTGTAAAGCCTATAGTGCACGTGCACTGGCGAGACTACCCCTACTGTTTCTCTATTACTAAAAAAAAAAAAAAAAAAAAAAATCACCATTCAATCAAGGCATCCAACCTACCGAGATATGCCAGTACCTAACAAGATACACCAGTGTCAACAAGCGTCAACAAGCTCGACTTCGAACGAACATCCATTTAAACCTATAACTTAAGGGACCAAATATTTAAGTCCCTTTTGTAATAGCCTAGGACCCGTTAAAAACTTGCATTACAATACCTATAATTATTAATACAATGCATACAATACCTTTAATTATTAATACAATGCAATTCTGAGCAAAATGAACTACAAATTACGAAAACTTTACGGGAATAATAGTAGCCGAAATTTACCCTACAATAACCTAGGCTAAGAATGGCCAACTCAAGTCATCAAACGTTAATCAGCTTGCTGACATAATGCAACTCATTAAACCAAGTTTATCCACCACTAAATATTGTCTTAAACTAAGGAGCCAACAACCTTTAAAACCGCAGCACGAAATCAAATTCCTTACACGTTCAACACTTCAACTAGCAACAATTAGTCACATAAGCAACAATCTCGTACGAAGCAAAAATTCATGTTTTCCCACAAGTCAGTAAAAAAAAACATTCCATGCAGTCTAACTTCCAAGATTCATTAGACGAAAACCCAAACTAAAACCTGATAAAAACCTACATCCTAAACCCTAGATACGTAAAATGAGACCTGAAAAAGAACTGATTATGTTTGAAAACAGTCAGGTCATGCATGGCAGACCTAAGTCTGCCATGCATGACCCTAGTCCACCTTTGCCTGACAGGCGTCTCTACCACCCCGGCAAAGGTGGACCTCTTATATAAGGTAGTAAAGTTATAACAATGAGCAAAATAAAGGAAATTCAAATATAATCTTGCTAGGGTGCACAATACACCTATTATCAATAAGCTTGGCAAGCCCTGCAAATTCCAGTTGGGTCAACAAATTTAAATCTCGAATAGCTCGATTCAGATACTATAGAGAAAAGGGATTTGGAAAAAAAAAAATGAAATGCATCAGACGAGTCACGGCAAATACTTTACTATTACTCTATTTTGTTATCTAGAGCTTTAATTTGTCAAGTTTTTGTAATAAGATTTCGACTGAGGTTATTAGCATTGCAATATTAACGAACTTTTCGCCAAATTTCGATAACTTTACTTTCCAGTAATCTTTAATGACTTAAAAAGTTAAATTTATAACTCGGGAGACTGGACTCCGAGGGCCTACCACTATTAGTAAATGCAGATACTGTAATTCGAAACAACTATGACGAATGGACGTAATTAAGGTCACTGGAATTCTCTGGCAAAGATAAAGCTGGATAACTTACACCAAGTAACAAAACAGCAATAAAATAATGCCAGGACCCTCAAAGATAAAATACTGAAACGTAAAAAAAAAAATAAATAAAAAAAAGACATACAAAGGAATTACGTACTACAGTATTGCAAGATATTGCGCCTAAGAACCGCGAGTTACTTGGGATATAAAAGAATTATAATAGAAAGGAATTTCGTACTATATTACTTTAAGATGTTACGCTTAAGAACCGCGAGTTACTTGGGATATAAAAGAATTTTAAACAAAGTTAATTAAATGCTGAAAACTAATCACAAATAACTATCAAAAGTTCTATATCACCTTATATTCATCATACGAGGCTTCATTGCAGTATAACTGCAAAGCATGCATCTGAAACAGGCTTCCCCAAATTCCATAAATCGAGAAAAATTTCAAGGTGAAAATCAGGTCAAGAGACGAAACGTATGGTTTCTCCGCACACTAAACTTTCCGACCGTTGTACAAGCAAAATGCAGTTTTACTCTACCTTGCAAGTAGACTTCACTGGAGCAACAGGAGTTGACGAACATCTGAAAAATAACCTTACGTTAACCAAGCAAAGAATATTCCCAAGCAATAAAAATATTACGAAACAAATTAGGCTACAAAAACATACAGAAAGGAAATCCGGCAAGTTAAAGAACAAATATGCTGCGTTAACGTACTTTCTTATAGTAAAAATGGCGTTGGTGTTCAAACTACAGCCCAGAATTAGCACCTTCCTCACGCGGATAAATGAATACACCTCGAATCAGCACACAATAAAACGAAATACGACATTATACGAAAGAAGCATTGCTACCCGCGAACAGAACTAGCCCGCAGCCAACATGGACTCTCAAGCCGCGCTGAGGTAGCTCGCGAGTCCTTGCTGACTGATGCGGGCCAGTTGTGCCCGTAGGTCTAAGGTGGTACCCGGCTGATTCGTCGTCTCGTTTGTGCAGTTCGATGTTCTTGTTCATCCGCTGGAGAAACGTGACCTTGCTGACAGGAGAGCCTATTTATTTTATTTGCGTTTTTAGAAGGTAAGTTGGTGCTGTATACTTTTAAGAAAATCATTCTTAACTTAGTTTCTTAATCATGATTTGATGTGTAACTTTTGTGCTTGAGAATGTTCTTCGCTGGCTAAACATCGATTTTCATTTCAGGACTTGGTGAGTTACTGTGAAGGTTGTGGGTCAAGATTACGTTCGAGGTGGAGTGGATCTGCGTTTTAATTTGCGTGATGAACAGTCGCAGAGATGATATTTGAAGAGACTAGTTACACTATCGGTTTTCATCTCTGCGTTATTCAGTGGAAATCTGTCCTGATTTTTCTGATGTGGGGGGAGGAGTTCCAAGTGCGTTCTTTTGTGAAAATACTCCATACTCGAAGGTAAATGTGCAACTCGTGTATACAGTACGTATATTTTAATACTGTGCTTGATTCCTCTTGGTAAGTTCCCCGTTTTAAAATCTTGTAACTTAAATATTTTACACTTGACGTTTTGAGAGCCTTAGTATTTTGTATCGTTGTTGCTACTTAATTTTACTTAACTATTATATGTTAATGCATTATTGCTGAGAGATTAGTGAATTTAATAATTGTCATAAAATTAGATAATTACTATATGAAACTAAAGCTGCTTGCTGCATTTTATTAATGGTGGTGGGCCCCCAAATCTTAATTTTTCGGCTTTAAAGTATCCACTAATAAATTAAACTATTTAAACCCGGTAAAATTCTAAGTTCATCAAATAAAGTATTATAAATTTTGCATTATCCCGCTTAATGTAATGCTAATAATGTAAGCCGAATTTTCAGTACAAAATATTACAAATAAAGTTATAGTTTGTAAGTAATGATTGCGGCTGCACTCGATTATTTTTTCATATAAATATCCATGTTAAATAACTTATTGGTCTTTTATGGTGTAAGTCGATATAGTTTAAATTACTTGGCTGAAATGTAAGGTTCTCATTTAGGGGATCTCAGTAGATATAGTTGCTTTCTAAATTTCTTTAAAACATAAGTTAATAGAAGCCTACAGATAAAGGGTGTATCCAGTGCAGCCGTGGCAAGCTTTTTTTTAATTTTTGATTACTCATAATTAAACTGTTGCAGCATTCTAATTGAAGTCCACCTTTGCCGGGGTGGCAGAGCCGCCTGTCAGGCAAAGGTGGACTAGGGTCATGCATGGCAGACTTGAGGTCTGCCATGCATGACCTGACTGTTTAACAAACTACTAATCAGTTCATTTTCAGGTCTCTAAGTATTTAGGGTTGTTTAGGACATGGGTTTTTCTTGCGTTGTAGTTCTTGTTCTGGGACAAGTTTATGGGTTTTTCTTTTTGGGGCTGGTTTTTCTCGGGTATTAGTTTTGGACATAGGTTTTTCTCAGGTATTAGTGAGACTTAGGTTTCTCTCAGGTTTTAGTTTCTGTCTTGAGACGTAGGTTTCTCTCAGGTTTCTCTGTCAGGTTTTAGTTTCTTGTCTTGAGACATAGGTTTTAGGTTTTAGGTTTTTGAGACATAGGTTTCTCTCAGGTTTTAGTTGTCTTGAGACATAGGTTTTACTCAGGTTTTAGTTTCTGTCTTGAGACATAGGTTTTACTCAGGTTTTAGTTTCTTGTCTTGAGACATAGGTTTTACTCAGGTTTTAGTTTCTTGTCTTGAGACATAGGTTTCTCTCAGGTTTTAGTTTCTTGTCTTGAGACATAGGTTTCTCTCAGGTTTTAGTTTCTGTCTTGAGACATAGGTTTCTCTCAGGTTTTAGTTTCTGTCTTGAGACATAGGTTTCTCTCAGGTTTTAGTTTCTGTCTTGAGACATAGGTTTCTCTCAGGTTTTAGTTTCTGTCTTGAGGTTTTAGTTTCTGTCTTGAGACATAGGTTTCTCTCAAGTTTTAGTTTCTGTCTTCGAGACATAGGTTTCTCTCAAGTTTTAGTTTCTGTCTTCGAGACATAGGTTTCTCTCAAGTTTTAGTTTCTGTCTTCGAGACATAGGTTTCTCTCAAGTTTTAGTTTCTGTCTTCGAGACATAGGTTTCTCTCAAGTTTGTTTCTGTCTTCGAGGTTTTAGTTTCTTGTCTTGAGACATAGGTTTCTCTCAGGTTTTAGTTTCTTGTCTTGAGACATAGGTTTCTCTCAAGTTTTAGTTTCAGGTTTTAGTTTTAGTTACTTGTCTTGAGACATAGGTTTCTCTCAGGTTTTAGTTTCTTGTCTTGAGACATTTCTCTCAGGTTTCTGTCTTCGACATAGGTTTTAGTTTTAGTTGTCTTGAGACATAGGTTTCTCTCAAGTTTTAGTTTCTGTCTTCGAGACATAGGTTTCTCTCAAGTTTTAGTTTCTTGTCTTCGAGACATAGGTTTCTCTCAAGTTTTAGTTACTTGTCTTCGAGACATAGGTTTCTCTCAAGTTTTAGTTACTTGTCTTGAGACACATAGGTGTTCTCTCAAGTTTTAGTTTTCTTTTCGAGACATAGGTTTTCTCTCAAGTTTTAGTTTCTGTCTTTGAGGTTTTAGTTTCTTGTCTTGAGACATAGGTTTCTCTCAAGTTTTAGTTTCTGTCTTTTAGGTTTCTCTCAAGTTTTAGTTTCTTGTCTTGAGACATAGGTTTTGTTTTAGTTTCTTGTCTTGAGACATAGGTTTCTCTCAAGTTTTAGTTACTTGTCTTCGAGACATAGGTTTCTCTCAAGTTTTAGTTACTTGTCTTCGAGACATAGGTTTCTCTCAAGTTTTAGTTACTTGTCTTGAGACATAGGTTTCTCTCAAGTTTTAGTTACTCAAGTTTTAGTTTAGTTGTCTTGGGACATAGGTTTTCTCTCAGGTTTTAGTTTCTTGTCTTGAGACATAGGTTTCTCTCAAGTTTTAGTTTTTGTCTTTCGTTTCTTCTCTCTTTTAGTTTAGTCTTGTCTTGAGACATAGGTTTTCTCAGGTTTTAGTTTCTGTCTTGAGACATAGGTTTTCTCTCAAGTTTTAGTTTCTGTCTTGAGACATAGGTTTCAGGTTTTAGTTTCTGTTTGAGACATAGGTTCTCTCAAGTTTTAGTTTCTTGTCTTGAGACATAGGTTTTTCTGCAAGTTTTAGTTTCTGTCTTCACATAGGTTTCTCCTGTTTTAGTTTCTGCTCCTCTGAGACACAGGTTTCTCTCAAGTTTTAGGGGTTACTTGTCTCGAGACATGGTTTCCTCAAGTTTTATTATTTGGTCTTCTATATTACAGGCTCTCTCTCAGGTTTTAGTTTCTGTCTTGAGACATAGGCTCTCCCAGGTCTCTCAAGTTTTCCTGTTTAATTGGTGGCTCAGCTCTGTCTTGGAGACACAGGCCTTCTCAAGTTTTAGTTTTGTCCCTGAGACATAGGTTTTTACCTTCAAGTTTTAGTTTTTTGTCTTGAGACATAGGTTTTTCTCAGGTTTTAGCTCTGTCTGAGACATAGGTTTTTCTGTGGTTTTAGTTTCTGTCTTGAGACACAGGTTTTAATTAGGTTTTAGTTTCTCTGTCTTGAGACACAAGTTTTACTAGGTTTTAGTTTCTTGTCTTGAGACATGGTCTAATCTCAGGCCTTAGCTCTTTGTCCTAAGACACAGGCTTCTCCCAGGTTTTAGCCTTGTCCTGAGACACAGGCTCCACCCTTCCACAGGCCTTAGCTCTGTCTTGGACATAGGTTTCTCTCAGGTTTTAGTTTCTTGTCTTGAGACATAGGTTTCTCTCAGGTTTTAGTTTCTTGTCTTGAGACATAGGTTTCTCTCAGGTTTTAGTTTCTTGTCTTGAGACATAGGTTTCTCTCAGGTTTTAGTTTCTTGTCTTGAGACATAGGTTTTACTCAGGTTTTAGTTTCTTGTCTTGAGACATAGGGTTCTCTCAGGTCTTGGGACATAGGTTTCTCTCAGGTTTTAGTTACTTGTCTTGGGACATAGGTTTCTCTCAGGTTTTAGTTACTTGTCTTGGGACATAGGTTTCTCTCAGGTTTTAGTTACTTGTCTTGGGACATAGGTTTCTCTCAGGTTTTAGTTTGTCTTGAGACATAGGTTTTCTCAGGTTTTAGTTACTTGTCTTGGGACATAGGTTTTACTCAGGTTTTAGTTTCTTGTCTTGAGATATAGGTTTTACTCAGGTTTTAGTTTCTTGTCTTGAGACATAGGTTTTACTCAGGTTTTAGTTTCTTGTCTTGAGACATAGGTTTTACTCAGGTTTTAGTTTCTTGTCTTGAGACATAGGTTTTACTCAGGTTTTAGTTTCTTGTCTTGAGACATAGGTTTTACTCAGGTTTTAGTTTCTTGTCTTGAGACATAGGTTTTACTCAGGTTTTAGTTTCTTGTCTTGAGACATAGGTTTTACTCAGGTTTTAGTTTCTTGTCTTGAGACAGGTTTTAGGTTTTAGTTTCTTGTCTTGAGACATAGGTTTTACTCAGGTTTTAGTTTCTTGTCTTGAGACATAGGTTTTTCTCAGGTTTTAGTTTCCATTTTGGAGCATAGGTTTTCCTTAGGGTACTAGCTCCACGCCTGTTTTTACCTTGGAACTTGTTTTTTCTACGCTTTTAGGGCTTCTGATACTAGCGGTGAGTTTTTTTTGCTGTTGGCCAACTGTTAGTTGCCCCCTAACTCGACGTAACAATAATGGGGGACTGTGGGGATTTGGGGTTTTGGGTGGGGGAGGGCACAGAAATGGAGCGGATGTGTTTACGTTGGGGAGGCGCCCTCTGGAAGGGAAAAACGAGAGGGAGCTATTCGCCAACAGGAGGGAGTTAAATGCATTTCGCCAGTGTTTAGTACTGGCATCGGGGGGATATAATGTCCCTTTGCCGTGTTTAGTACTGGCCCGGGGAGGGGGGGCTACTGTGGGGCGGGGTTACCCACACGTTAACTAGTTATTGCACTTGCCGGACGGGGTATGAACCGTTCCACACAGACGTACCTGTGCTGTCTTGTGAAGATCGCGCATGGAAACCCCTTGTTGGATGAACGTCAGGGGTTAATTACAGGTTAATTACATTCGTGCGGCAAAAATTGAAGATAACCCCATAATTAGCAACCAAAAAACTGTAGAAAAAGTAAAGTTAGAAAGAAATCTCCGCCACGGAGCTACCACTTCGATCTACCTTTCTGAGGTTTTAGTTTGGTTTGGGGCTTAGGTTTTGCTCTTGTCTTGGGACATTTGATTTCTGTTTTAGGTCTTGGGACACGGTTTTCCGGCATAGGTTTTAGTTTTTGTCTTGGGACAGGTTTTAGTTTTGGTTTTAGGACATTTTAGGTTTTTTTTACTCAGGTTTTAGTTTTTGTCTTGGACACTCAGGTTTTTTCTTGTCTTGAGATATAGGTTTAGTTTTGGGACATAGGTTTTTCTCACGTTTTAGTTTTGGGACATAGGTTTTTCTCACGTTTTAGTTTTGGGACATAGGTTTTTCTCACGTTTTATTTCGTTTTGGGACATAGTTTTTTCCTCATTTTAGTTTTGTTTTGGACATAGGTTTTTTTTAGTTCCCATTTTGGACATAGGTTTTCCTTAGGGTACTAGCTCCGCGTTTTTACCTTGGAACTTTTTTTTCTACGCTTTTAGGGCTTTGATACTAGGTTTTTTTGCTGTTGGCAACTGTTTTAGTTTTGGGGACATAGGTTTTTCTCACTATTCGTTTTAGTGTTTTACTGGCACATATAGGTTTTCTCCCGGGGAGGGGGCTACTGTGGGGCGGGGTTTTAACTAGTTTTGGGACTTGCCGGACGGGATGTTTCCACACAGACGTCCTGTGCTGTCTTGTGAAGATCGTTTTAGTTTGAACGTCAGGGTTAATTACAGGTTAATTACATAGGTTTTTAGCAACTCAGGTTTTAGTTTCTCCGGGAGCTTTGGGACACCTTTCTGAGGTTTTAGTTTCAGGTTTTTAGGTTTTGCTCGGTTTTGGTTTCTGGTTTTGGGACATTAGGTTTTTCTCAGGTTTTAGTTTTGGTTTTTAGGACATAGGTTTTTCTCACGTTTTAGTTTTGGGACTGTTTTTAGTTTTTCATCTCACGGTTTTTTAGTTTGGGACATAGGTTTTTCTCACGTTTTAGTGTTGGGACACAGGTTTTTTTTAGTTTTGGGACGGTTTTTAGTTTCGGTTTTGGGACATTTTTTTTGGGAGGTTTTTCTCCGGTTTTTGGGAGTTTTAGTTTTTTTTGGGACATAGGTTTTTCTCCGGTTTTAGTTTCGGTTTTGGGACATAGGTTTTTCTCCGGTTTTAGTTTCGGTTTTGGGACATAGGTTTTTCTCCGGTTTTAGTTTCGGTTTTGGGACATAGGTTTTTCTCCGGTTTTAGTTTCGGTTTTGGGACATAGGTTTTTCTTTAGTTTCGGTTTTAGTTTTTCTTTTTAGGGACATAGGTTTTTCTCACGTTTTAGTTTCGGTTTTTTGGGACATAGGTTTTTCTTTTTAGGACATAGGTTTTTCTCCGGTTTTAGTTTCGGTTTTGGGACATAGGTTTTAGGTTTTAGTTTCAGTTTTGGGGCATAGGTTTTCTCAGGTTTTGGGACACAAGTTCTTTTCCTCCGGTTTAGTTTTTTGGGACATAGTTTTCTCAGGTTTTAGCTTTCGGTTTTTTTGGGACATAGGTTTTTCTCAGGTTTTAGTTTCGGTTTTGGGACATAGGTTTTTCTCAGGTTTTAGTTTTGGTTTTGGGACATAGGTTTTTCTCAGGTTTTAGTTTCGGTTTTGGGGCATAGGTTTTTCTCAGGTTTTAGTTTCGGTTTTGGGGCATAGGTTTTTCTCAGGTTTTAGTTTTGGTTAGGTCTTTCTCAGGTTTTAGTTTTGGTTTTGGGGCATAGGTTTTTCTCAGGTTTTAGTTTTGGTTAGGTCTTTCTCACGTTTTAGTTTTGGTTTTGGGGCATAGGTTTTTCTCAGGTTTTAGTTTCGGTTTTGGGACATAGGTTTTTCTCAGGTTTTAGTTTTGGTTTTGGGACATGGGTTTTTCTCAGGTTTTAGCTTTGGTTTTTGGGACATAGGTTTTTCTCAGGTTTTAGTTTTGGTTTTTCTCAGGTTTTCAGTTTTAGTTTTTTTTGGGACATAGGTTTTTCTCAGGTTTTAGTTTTGGTTTTTGACATAGGTTTTCTCACGTTTTAGTTTTGGTTTTGGGTCACAGGTTTTTCTTGGGCATTAGGTTTTCTCAGGTTTTAGTTTCAGGTTTTTGGGACATAGGTTTTTCTCAGGTTTTAGTTTCGGTTTTGGGGCATAGGTTTTTCTCAGGTTTTAGTTTCGGTTTTTGGGGCATAGGTTTTCTCAGGTTTTAGTTTCGGTTTTTGGGCAGTTTTTCAGGTTTTAGTTTCAGTTTTGGGGACTCAGGTTTTAGTTTCGGTTTTTGGGGCATAGGTTTTCTCAGGTTTAGTTTCGGTTTTGGGCATAGGTTTTCTCAGGTTTTAGGTTTTTGGGGCACAGGTTTTAGTTTCAGGTTATAGTTTTTCTCAGGTTTTAGTTTCGTTTTTTTTTTTTCTCAGGTTTTCTCAGGTTTTATTTTGGTTTTTGGTTTTTAGGTTTTGGGACAGGTTTTCTCACGTTTTAGTTTTCTCAGGTTTTGGGGCATAGGTTTTCTCAGGTTTTAGGTTTTTTGGGACATAGGTTTTTCTCAGGCTGTAGTTTGTGCAGGCTATAGTTTGTGTTTTTTTTGGACTAGTTTTTCTCAGGTTTTTGAGTTTTGGGACAGGTTTTTCTCAGGTTATAGTTTGGGTTTTGGGACAGGTTTTTCTCAGGTTATAGTTTGGGTTTTGGGACAGGTTTTTCTCAGGTTATAGTTTGGGTTTTGGGACAGGTTTTTCGCAGGTTATAGTTTGGGTTTTGGGACAGTTTGGGTTTTGGGACAGGTTTTTCTCAGGTTATAGTTTGGGTTTTGGGACAGGTTTTTCTCAGGTTATAGTTTGGGTTTTGGGACAGGTTTTTCTCAGGTTATAGTTTGGGTTTTGGGACAGGTTTTTCTCAGGTTATAGTTTGGGTTTTGGGACAGGTTTTTCTCAGGTCATAGTTTGGGTTTTGGGACAGGTTTTTCTCAGGTCATAGTTTGGGTTTTGGGACAGGTTTTCTCACGTATGCTATGGGTTTTGTGATTTTTTTTCAGATTTTAGTTTGGGTTCTGGGGACAAAGGGCTTTCTCAAGTTTAGTGTGGATTACATAGGTTTCTCTGAGGTTTAGTGTGGATTAAAGTAATTTTGTGAATGTTGCTTAGAATAAGTGATAGTTTCCTTGTCCAAATTTTCTAAAGGGAAAGGGGATAAAAGGTTTGATTGCTCCTTAGTTTTGATTCTAGAGACAATAGCTATCTAGCTTGGGCACTTCTGGTAAAACACAAAAGGGTAACTTAGGTAGGTCATTATAGTACATTTTGGTACCCTTTATTACCTTGCAAGTTTTCTGTAATGTGTTGTGCATTTTATCTTTTTAAGATGTTCATTATAACAGTGAAAAAAATTAAGTTTGGGAACGAATTTAAAGACTGATAACGTAACTTCCTTTAACGATGTAATGGTAAAGGGTTTACTTGAGTTTTACTTTGGTGTTCGCTGAGTAAACTGGCGAATGTGGATTGCAGTGATTTTGTACGATATTGTTTGGGATGAGTGATTGTCGCTCAGTACAAGAGCCATTCTTTCATAGTCGAAATGTTCCAAGAGTTGGAAATGGGATTTTGTGGTTAAGAAGGTTGTGTGCCTGCCAATGATCAGGTTTACTTTTGATAACATCGTAATGGGGTACCTCCGTGTAGAATATTTTTGGCTACGAACTTCTGGTAGCCATAACTTGCTTAACACTAGTAATGACAGGGTTTTTCACTTAGTTTAGCTTTTCGTTGAATTAATCTTCAAACTAAGCTTTTCATTGAATTAATCTTCGAAGTTGGAAAGCACGGAAGGATTGCTGTAAGTTTTTTGGAGACTGTAAATATGGTTTACAGGAATTTTGTTCAAATTTGTGGCTTAGTATGAGGGCGATTGCTTAGTAAGAGTGATTTTTTTTTTATTGAAATCTTCAAAGGTTAAGAAATGAAGCGTATGTAAAAAAAAAAAAAGGTTGAATGACTTGGTTGCCTTAGAGCCTGGTATATTTGCCTAAAATCTGTAAATCAGTCTGTGGTTCAAAAAGGTTGTTTGCTTATGTATGTAATTTTATGGCATCCCCTTTAAGTCTTATAATTTGTCAACGAGCTTGTTCACGTTTGGTAACATTGAGATGAGGAACATAGTGTAGGTCATTAAAGGGTACATTTTGGTAGCCTTGTTGCTGTTAATTTTCTTTAATAATTTGTGGTGCAATTTCTCCTCAGTGTCAAATTATGAAAGAAGTAAAATCAGTTTTGGGAATGAATTTGTGCTGTTAATTTTAATAATCCGTAGTGCAGTTTCTTCTACAGTGTCAATTATGAAAGGGAAGTAAAATCAGTTTTGGGAATGAATTTGTAAGGTGAATAACGTAATTTGCTAAACGATGGAGTAAATGTAATTGAGCGACTTGCTGGCAGCACTTAACAAGAATATATTCTTTTCCCGAGCTGAGGTGAGACCGGAGATGGAAGACAAGTGGCCAGCCATTACTGTAGTCAAGATTGTGACAATGTCCCTCTTCATCCTTGAGTACCTGTGTTGATGGACGCTGCAGTTAATTGCTGTTATTGAAGACTACATCTGAGGTTGTGACCCATCAAGTAAAAGTATTTTTCTCGGAAAACATGTCTTGCTACTGTCGTAAGAACTGCATATAGAGAAGATTGAAGGCAACGTTTGAGACTACGTATGGGGAGTTGACCCATGAACCAAAGGATATTTTCGCTAAAAACTGGTTTTTTACTGTAGGCAGGAACTGCATATGAGAATGCTCTCACGCTTTGTGGCGAAAACGCCTGGTAGTTTCCCCCTGTTACCCAGATAAGTGATAGTCTTGAGGACCTTAACAATACCCTTTTCGCCCATTCCACGATGAAAACTCGCCTGAAGGATTGAATTGTTAGCTTAACCTACATCTTAAGGTTCACGTCTCAGTGTTAACTATCGTAATTAAAATGTCACCAGCCTTTATATTTGTTTTATCCTCAGTATGTCGAAGTGCTTATCACATAAACGTTGTGTATACTTCATAGTAAAGTACCTAACTTAAGTTCACTAAAAGTGACTTGAGGGTACTGTTATATCTGCACGGGTGTTACGACCCTGGAAAACATTTTTCTGGTCCCGATACCCTTTAATAGTAGTAATGTTCAGTAAGTTTCCAAAATACATTTGTGCCAGTCTCTAATGGATACTTGGGAATCATAAATTAACGTATTAACGTATCTTCATATTTGGTTCTGAAGTCTTGGTTATTACGTTGAGCTTCATGATTGCAAGATTTAGGCCACTTGACTCGGACAGGGTACGTTTTGGAAGGGTTGGATGCATTTTATGACTGGTGAATCTCTCTCTCTCTCTCTCTCTCTCTCTCTCTCTCTCTCTCTCTCTCTGGTAAGGAGACAGCACAAATCAATTTCGTCACATACATAGTAGGAGACTTAGTACTATGCTGAAATAGTATACATTTAACCCCAGAGTAGGAGACTTAGTACTATGCTGAAATATTACATTAACCCCCTCTCCATTTCTGTTTTAACGCCAAAGAGTAATGTATATTGTACATTGGGTATTTTAAACAAGAGGAAAAAGAAAAGCGCCTTGCTTTATCTCATCCACAAAACAATGCCCTACCCAACTGACATCTGTTCAGACTAGCGAGTTTGAGTCCGCAGGTATTCAGGGATAACGGTTCAAACGTCGCATAAGTAAATCCGTTGTTGCAGACTTGCTAAAATGATAGTCTCTCAGACGTAAGGAATTTGTCTTAACGTAGAAACTGATTGAAAAGGTGTATATTGCATCTCTCTCTCTCTCTCTCTCTCTCTCTCTCTCTCTCTCTCTCTCTCTCTCTCTGTGTGTGTGTGTGTGTAAGTAATGTCTGAATCAGTCTTCGTGGTTGTCTTGAAATTTGAGGTGATGACGGAAAATAGACATTGATATTAGGCTTGATGCCGTATATTGCTTCATTATTGAAATTAATTTCCGCAGGACAGAACATACATTATCTAGCCATATCTTTTGTATGCTAATGAATCAGTTGGCGCAAATGTGACCATGAATCTAAACAGTAATCTTATGAAATGGGAGACTGTCACGGCTGTAGAATCTTCCTGTCTCTCAGATGTAAAATTCTTGGTGTCCATTTTGTCTCTTAGAGAAGATGATTTCCTTTGGGGTTGTGCAAAATTGGGTGAAGTGTCTTTGAGAACATTTTGTATTGTGGAATTCCTTTCATTAACGCAATAGAAAATCTGAAGGATTACAATAATTTTAGAGATTTGTTACATTATTAAGCACTTACACGTATATAAAGCTAAGCCTATAACGGCAAAACTGAAAATAACGATAATAATGAATGAATGTGGCGTAGCTAGCTTTCCATCGGGTGGGGGGGGAAGGGTCTAGGTGGGGCCAAGATATTTTTGGGGGGACCTAAAGAAAATTACACAATGTACCAGTTCTGTAATTAGTAAAATATACTATTTTCGAATGCATGTGAATGAAGGAAAATAGTACTGGTAATTAGTAAACCTGCATTTGAAATTGAGCTCAATTTGCAACTCTATATGCAAATGTATCGAGGAAATATGTAAATTTCCTCAACTTTATATTCAACACTAGCCCAATTTCTATTATAAAAATTTTTTCAACTATAGTATAATATCCTTGCCAAGGTTAAGTATATCTAAATAGTGCATATCATCAACAACACAAAAGACTTATGGCACTCCAAAATCTATTAAAAATTTCAACCTGTCCCATTCCCTCTAACTCGTCTCCTCTCCCTGGAAATTACCTCTTAAGCAGCAGTAGCAAATTGCACTGCACTTATTCATAGCTGTAACTACAGTTTCAGTCACTTCATACACAAGTTGATAACACTTAAGTTGGATCAAAATAACATGAACAAACATGTCATTTGTTAAAAACCTATAACCATATCCATTTACTTCTCAGCTCTATACAAGTGTAAAGGTAACAAGAACCAAAATAATGTCATTAGAAAGGGAATTTCAACTTGGGGGGGCCGGGGGTCCGAGCCCCACCTCCGTGGCGACGCCACTGCTTACAGGCAATGTAAAGTGAAGATTTAAATTTTGTCTTGGGCAAAAAATAGCCACAGCATTTTGGCTATTTTTATTTCAAAGATTGTTAACAAAGCTGATCCTTACGGTAGGATGGTGTTAGAGATTTTTCAACAATTTATACACTACCTGATGTGAATAAATATGAATACATAATCCATCCTCCCTTATAATGTCCGGGCAAATAAAATCCGTGTATTGCAAGATTTGAGAGAGAGCAGCTCGGGTTCACCCGGAAGGGAGAAAGAGAGAGGTCAAAATGAGAGGAAAGAGAGCGGGCACATATCTTATGAATGGCTTAATACCCGTGGGTGAGAATTACCTGGTCGAGTGTCTTCCGCTCTCCGTCATGATGTGATGAGATACATTCTGATGGAGTTCTGCTCACTCGCGTCAGTTAATTTTTCTTAAAATTCTTTTTACACTATATCTGCAACAGCCCATTAAATTAATGCTAAAGTACAGTTGATTAACGAGGAGGTAAGCCCACGTTGATCTATTGGTCTATTCTAAACCACTTGTTCTAGAACTACTGTTGGTACCCCGTCAGTGCGCCTCACTCTTTGCATTGTACGCATTACTTGAGGTTCTTTGCAGTGTCCCTTCGGTCCCTTGCTACAACCAGGCTGTACCTCTGTTCATTTTTGTCTTTCATCTTTTTTTTTTTACCATCACTTAATAATTGATTCATAGTTCAACTGCGAGGTTTTCCTCCTGTTACATCTTTAAAACCTTTTACTTTCAATTTCCCTTTAGGCGTTGAATGACCTCGTATGCCCCAGCGCTTGTCCTTTGGTGTAAATTTTATATTCTAATCCATAACACTACAGTTGACAATTCCATCGCCATTTAGGACTAAAATAATTTACCGATACTTAAACTTAGAAAGATATTGATTACCGTGTGACTTTAATTTTTAGTTATATCAAAATGTCTGTGGTATCTTTCAAGCACTATTTTTTACCACAAATTGATAGTCATTAACATGAATGGAAAAGACCTTGCATAACCAACTTCATACTCGCATGAAAATCGGGTCCTTCGCATTCTGGCCAGATTTATGAACATGGTTCTAGTTAGCATTATCACAGTGTCTCGGCCAGGTTGCTAAGAGGAATCTTACAGCCACCACTATCTTTTAACGACAGTTGAGCTCCTTGTCTACAGTAATGCTAAGACAGTCTGTAGAACAAGTACCATCTGAAGGTTGCGGTACATTTTGTCACTGGGCTAAGGTTTATGTTAGGGATTTTTTTCTCCAATTTCCGTCTGTTGCTGTTTGGTATTAATTTGGTTTTGGACGAAAGTGTACCCGTAGGGAGGTAGTCCCGTCATTGCATCTCATGCGGTGCACTGTAGACATTACTTACGGTTCTTTGCACCGTGCTTTCGGCCCCTAGCTGCAACCTCTTTCGTTCCTTTTACTGTACTTCCTTTTATATTCTTTTTCTTCCATCTTACTTTCCTCCTCCTCCTAACAATTGATTCACAGTGCAACTGCGAGGTTTTCGCCCCTTTACACCCTTCAAACCCTTTGCTGTCAATTTTTGTTTCAGCGCTGAATGACCTCCCAGGTCTAAGTGCTTGGCCTTTGGCCTAAATTCCGTGTGCAGTTCAGCTCAGTTCAATCAGTTATGTTAGTTATAGATTATTTATTTAAGCCCCTGCAACAACAACAACAACACATTAGTATGAAAGTGATTGTTGCTTAGTATGACAGTGATTGCTTCCTAGTCGAAACGTTGAAAAGATAAGAATTGTGTTTTCGATTAAAAAAAAGGGTTGTTGCTTGTTGCTTAGTGTAAGACTATTTAATGAAAGGTGCAATAAATTTAGATAATGTATCAAAGAGCAGGCTCAAT
This sequence comes from Macrobrachium rosenbergii, assembly GCF_040412425.1. NCBI lineage: Eukaryota > Metazoa > Arthropoda > Malacostraca > Decapoda > Palaemonidae > Macrobrachium > Macrobrachium rosenbergii. The sequence continues at coordinate 17,800,963 of NC_089799.1, forward strand.
TCTGATAACATCGAAATGGGTAGTTTACGGTGGGTTATTACCGGGTAATTTTAGTAGTTATTATTGTCACAGTTTCTGTTTTCTCTTATAGTGAAATTTATAAACAGATGATATTATTGAAAACGTTATAAAAAGAAAACATTTTCATTATTCTTATCGCAGCTCCATAGATTTTTATGGCTGTTAAAACTTAGGCATATCGACTCGCACAGGGGTATATTTTGGAAAGGCAGAAAGCTTTAGATCAGTAGTTAATTAAAAGGGGCCTTCTCTCTCTCTCTCTCTCTCTCTCTCTCTCTCTCTCTCTCTCTCTCTCTCTCTCTCTCTCTCAGTGTTAAGGGCACAGAGATGCATAGGGCACCAGAAATTCATCACCTGCAGAGTAGGAAACTAAATAATGGGTTGAGATAGTTTACATTTGTTAACGCGTTTCTCTCCCCCTCTGTCTCTCGGTTTTAATTCCTTGCTTTATCTCCTCCATAAAACAACACCCTACCCAACTGACATCTGTTCAGACCCACATGTTTCTCAGAGTTCGCAGGTGTTCAGGGATAAACGGTTCAAACGTAGCGTAAGAAATCCGTTGTTGAAGACTTGCTAAAATGGTCGTTTCCTTCAGACTTGAGTAATTTTAGTCTCCAAAACCTGGAAATGGGGAGAAATGATGGTATATATTGTATATGCTCTCAGGGAGAACCCTCTCTCTCTCTCTCTCTCTCTCTCTCTCTCTCGGTGTTAGGTCAAAATTACTCTTTGTGGTTGCCCTGCCATTTGAGGTTATGACAGGAGAAGGACAGTGGCGTAAAGGCTGACTCCATTTCTTCATGCTTCATTATTTATCGAAATTCATCTCCGTCAAACAGATCTCTTAACATTCACTTTCTTTGCAATATCTTTTCGTCTGCCAATGAAATAACTGACATAATCTGCACTGTGCTCATGTTAAGAAATGAAATGCGAAATTTCAGTTTTCTTTTTTTTATCCTTCCTGTCTCTCAGATATAAAACAAACAAATAAAACTTAGTTTCTCCATTTTGTCTGTCATCCCTTCAGAAAGATAATTGCCTTTGGGATCGTGCAAGATTGAATGACCAGACTTTAAAGGAGAACCTTTCCGGAGTATTAGTGTAACTTAGATTCCCTTCATCAAGATGATATAAAATCAGAAGTAAAAATTTTTTTATAACTATTATGCCAAATGGCAACAAATGATCACGCATGGTTTTACTTGCATAAAGCTAAAACTAAACAAGCAAAACAACTAAAATAATAATAATAATAATAATAATAATAATAATAATAATAATAATAATAAATAATAATACCACGTAGAGGGGTAGTGCCGTCAGTGCACCTCATGTGGTGCACTGTAGGCATTACTTATGTTCTTTGTGGCGTGCTTTCGGCCCCTAGCTGCAACCCCTTTCGTTCCTTTTACTGTACCTCCTTTCATATTCTCTTTCTTCTTACTCTCCACCCTCTCCTAACAACTGATTCATAGCGCAACTGCGAGGCTTTCCTCCTGTTAAGCCCTGTCCACACTAGCGGGCACTGTCCGACGGGCAAGCACTGTTCCCATAACCCGTTCCACTATACTGACCGACCGAGTATGGAGCCAGAACGATGCGATTGTCTGGTAACACTGCTTCAGAAGCGAGAGAAAATATAAACAGCTGGAAGTGCCTGTCGGGCATGCCCGCTAGTGTGGACAGGCCATTACACCTTTTAAACCTTTTACTGTCAATTTCCACTTCAGCGCTGAATTACCTCATAGGTCTCAGTGCTTGGCCTTTGGCCTAAATTCTCTGTTCAATAATAATAATAATAATAATAATAATAATAATAATAATAATAATAAATAGCTATTTGAAGCCACAGCTTTTAAACTAATTTTAGGACAAAAATATGATAAAATCTTAAAAAGTGATATGGATCGTATGTGGATAATTAAGGCAGCCTAATTGGTAAAAATTATCAGAGTAAATCAAATAAATCAAAATTTAAAGGGAAACTTAGCTAAATTTAGTAAGCACCCAGAAAGAGGCTAGTTGTGACGTAAACTATGACATCAGACGTAATAGCAGGGTTCCCAGTAGTATGATAATGATCGTAGAAACACAAATATTTGACCCTCTTGTACAATAAGCAATACCTTGAGTAGGATATGCGATAATTATCGAAATTTAATTTAATCTATTTCCATCGAAAGTTCTTCAAAAATTATGGTCTGCTCAAAGTGCAAGACCATTCATTCACACAAGGCTTATGATTAATCTTAAAAAACAACAGCATATCCTTTTATATATATTTTATATTACAATATTTGTTTTTTTATTTAAATTCCTAATCAAAATAACTGAAAATTGAAAGTTGAGTAACTTCAAATCACAAAAGAATTAAATGGATTAAACCGGGAATACATAGACTTACTGATAACCACTCAACAACCCTACAAACATTAGTGTCAGTTTCAAACAAATAAATCATTAGAAGCAACAAAGTTGACACAGAAGCACACAAATAAAATAATGAAGGGAAATGCTATAAATCACTGTGGATTTATTACGGGACTGATCATGCATAAGGTAGTTAAGGTTAGAACACTTGCTTTGTTACACTCATTTAGCAGGACTAAGCAGGCACACGTGAACTGGAACTTTTGAGACAATAAGAAGCAACAGAAACTCCAGAGTAACAAAGGTATTCACAGAAAGTGTTACCCTAAGACATGGTGCATATTTCAAGTTAAAGGAAGCGTGAATTGCGCCATGGAGCTGCAATACACAATTAATATTCTCATTTGATGTCCATTCCCTTATTGTACTCGACTTAGATCATTATTATTACAGTAGTGTGACCAGGCCACTGAGCTGACACAGCTCTCATAAAATAATGAAGGGGATTAAAATACCAGGTCTGCCAGAGGCCAAGCACTGGGATTTATTCAGTATGATGATCACCGAATTAAAATGAAATTAAGGTTAGAACAAAGGAACTTGCGTTATGTTACATTCATTTAGCAGGACTAAGCTTCCGTACATACACACTAAACCGGAACTTTTAAGGAGAGAACATAAGTTAGAGAGTCAACAGAAACTTCAGGGTAACGATGGTTGTTTTTTCAGAGAGTGTTAGAGTAAGACTTGGTATGCATATTTACAAGTTAAAGACCACTGAAACGTTAACAGCTGCGCCATGGAACTGTATTTTACCTGGCTAATTAATTTCTTTTCATTTGATGCACATTCCTTATTGTACTCTAAACTTAGAGAAATGAATTTCATCAAAAATAAATTTCTCTAGATTGAGCCGAGAGAGAGTGAGAGAGAGAGGAGAGAGAGAGAGAGAGGTATAAGGTAGGTGTTTGAGTTTGTGAGGCAATATAAGAATTCCATATACTATACTATTACTTCTACTACCAACATCTGAGTCTCCATTCATGAAGTATATGGGCGAGGTGTCTAGTAAAGTACGTCGCACCACAGTATCAGTGAGTTGGAGGGGCCCCTCAGTAATGACGTTTTACTAGCCTCTATCTACAAGCCTGCTAGATTTAGCTAAGTTTCCCTTTAAATTTCTTTGATTTGCTCTGATAAGTGCCTTAATTATCAACATTAGACATCACTGCATATTTTTGCCAATTAGGCTGTGGCTTCAAATAGCTATTTCCAAAATATGATCCATATCCGATGCTTTGGTAAGATTTTATCTAGTTACCTGTTGGAAAAAAACATCAATTATATTTTCATATGTGGTCTATCTCCCAAGTTGCAACCGCTTTCATTCCTTTTACTGTATCTCCGTTCACATCCTCTTCCATCTTTCTTTCCACCCTCGCCTAACAATATAACTGCGAAGTTTTTTTTTTCTGTTACACCTTTAAAACTTTTCAACTTTCAATTTCCCATTTCAGCGCCGAATGACCTCATAGGTCCCAGCGCTTGGCCTTTGGCCTAGGTTTTATATTCTATTCCATGCCATTGCAGTTGATAATTCCATCCACATTTAGGGCGAAAATAGGTTAGTGATATTTAAGCATAATAAAAATCGACTATACTCGAAAATTCATACCTTCTCACAACATTACCTTGAACTTTGAAGAGATTTAAATTTTTCTCAAAACACAAAATGTCTGTGGTATCTTTCAAGCAATTTACTCTTGTGCCACAAGGTGCCAGTCATCAACAGGAACGGAAAAGTCTTTGCATAGCCAACTTTAGGTCCTTTGCATTCTGGCCAGGTTTATAGATGGGTTCCTGTTAGCATTATCTCAGAGTGAATATGTCAATCAAATTGATGAGGGGAGTTATAATGCCACCACCGTCATTTAAGAGCAATTTAACCCCTCATTTAATTCTGTGAAGACTACGGTGCATTTTGTTGACACTTTTCCGAGGTCTGTGGCCAGGGGAATTTTTGTATCCAATTTCTGTTGGTGTGAAAATGGACTGTTGTTTTATGTCCTTCGAAAACCATGTTTGTTCAGGATTTTGAGCCTTTGTGAAATCTTCTTGAGATATGCAACCGATGAATATGAAATCTGTTCGCTGTTTCCATCAAAATGAAAATATTCAGAACGTTCTACAAGGTTGAATTGTTCTGGGAATTTTTGGGGGGGTTATTTTCGTTGGGAATTCACTTGGTGAAAGACGGTTACGTCCAACCTTTTAGTCAATAGTGTCAGTTACAGAAGATATTTTCGTCCCCCACAAATATTCATATTATAATTGCTTCTTGAGAGGCCTTCCTAATCTCAAAGGTTATGTGTTACATGCACCTTACTAATCTTAAACAAGTAAAACATGCGTCGAAGATTCTTCGGCGCAATCGAGTTTTCTGTACAGCCGTGGTCCATGAAATTCAGCCACGGTCCGGTACTGGCTTAAGCCACGTCCCATAAATTCTTTGCCGCGGTCTTGTGGTGGCCGGTGTTGGTACTTATGGCGGTGCCAGAAGTACGATTATGGCTAACTTTAATCTTGAATAAAATTAAAACTACTGAGGCTAGAGGGTTGCAATTTGGTATGTTTAATGATTGGAGGGTGGATAATCAACATACCAATATGCAGCCCTCTAGCCTTAGTAGCTTTTAAGATCTGAGGGAGGATAGAAAAAGTGCGGATGGACAGGCAAAGCCGTCAGAATAGTTTTCAGTTACAAAATACTGAAAGTGAAGATCCGTCCAAGACTTCAGATGCAACTTATTTTGCGTTATAATTTAAAATCATTTGAAAATCCAACTGTCATAATAACCACTCTCAAAAAAGACTCAAGTTATTCAGTAATTTAATCTACCTTTCGTTTGCTGGAGTAGTTGTTCAGTGGTACATTAGACAAGGTAAAAGCTCACTGTACTATCCATCAGCATGATGTCAGAGCATCTCAGTATGGGTGACCTTTTGCAGTTCTGTTTATAAGTTAGTATTATCTCATCTATACTGAGATACTATGACATTATGCTGATGGGAGGTACAGTGCAACTACTCCAGCAAACGAGTAGTTAGATTAAGTTACTGAGTGACTTGAGTCTTTTTTGAGAGTGGTTATTATGATAGCTGGGTTTTGAAATGATTCTAAATTACATTGCAAAATAAGTTGCTTCTAAATTCTTGGAAGGATCTTCACTGAACAGCCACTCTAGCAACTGAGTAAGTAAACAAAGCTGTTGAGTGACTTGAGTCTCTTTTTAAAACTGAGATTGCTTACTCGATAATTCATTATTATGTCAATAATAAAAAATTTTTACAAGACAATACTTTGTATTTAGCAAGGATAGAAGGCCAGAGCTATGAAGAAGGTGGAGGGGGGTTCATGACAAAATCAAACTCGTTGCCACCTTCCATGATCAAATCAGATGATTCAGGTAAAATCAAGAGTTCGAGTCCAGAGCAGCTGTAAATTGGATGAAATTGCCTTTATTATGTATTTTGATGCAGTGAAACCCGAGCAGCAGCAGCTGGCTATTGGTAAAATTACCCCTCTTGAATAGAGAAACTTGCTCTACCTTCAGCTTGATAAATGCATGCCGCATAATCCAGAAATTCCGAAAAGTACACAAAGGAACATGGACGCGTCTCTTGGCATGCGTCCACCCACAGTTAAACCTGTTATAAACACACTTATCGCATGTACAGTATATCACAAACAGGTCGGAAATGAATCAACGACCGTAAGCGATGAACGAACCTTTGGCAATTGCTGGATAATCGTATGAAGCGGTGTGTTTGTGGTGTTGGAGTAACATGATATCGACATGTCTTTATGATGTGTCTTACTGTAGTCCGGACGCACTTTTGATATCAATATTGACTGGAAAACCCTTTGACACCTTTAATGAACCGATCTTGGAGCAATTAAGAGACTAATCAACACATTCCTCACCTTTAGTATCAATTCGATTAAACTTACAAAAAAAAAAAAAGACTATCAACTCGCTCAAACCAGGGCTTGTCAGACATCTGGTTTTTGAAAAACAAAAAAAAAAAAAAAAAAAAAAAAACCGGAAATTCGAGGAGCGGGAGAAAAACAACTACTGTATGTCGAAAAACTAAGACATTCAGTAGAGCATTTAACGAATGGTAGCCGTGGTACTTCAGAAAAGAAATATCCACCGTTTTTTGGGCGAAAGGGGCCTTGAACGGTAGGGCAACACTGTAACGGTCTACCATTTGCGTAAAAATAAGCTTCTCTCCTCACTCACTTTTTTTTAGGCGAATGGGACCTTGAACGGGAGGGCAACACTTCAGCGGTTTAAGAGTTGCTTAGAAATACAAAACACATCTGCTATCCCCCGCAGTGTTGCCGTTTTGTGGTTTTTCGTCTGATAACGTGGTCAAATAGCGATATCTGGCATCTCTCTGTGGCCACACTGACTACATCTTTCTTTGTATAAAAACCACACTTTATAGCACTGCTTTAAATTTTGGTAATTAAGTTTTGATAATGAAAAAACTACCATAAATAAAATATATACAGAATACATATTATTCTTTTGTTTATTCCTTAAATAATACAAGTTTAAAGATGTATCAGAATTTGTAAAGTTGAATCGAATATCCATTTCCTACTGATAGTCAACTTTGACAATTACGGAGGCTCATCATGCGGATGCTATTGGAACGGCGACACTGACGTTTAATCGTTTACCCACAATGAGTGTGGTCAAGGCGGTACGCTGCTGTCCCGTGTCTGCTTGCCTGTTAGTCTGTCCGTCTGTTTGTCCATCCGTCCTACTTGGAAAAGATTCTTTTTCCTCACTCCGAGATTCGCAGAAATGTCGGAATCGTCCCGAAGGTGGAAGAAGCATCAATACTTGAAATGCAAAGTCTCATTTGAGATTCATATGAATTGCATTCCTGGAAAGAGTGAAAGGATCTCTCCCAGGCCTGAAGATGAAAATGATCCAGTTCCTTAAGAGACGAGAGTTGAAGGAAATTATCTATCGGTCTATCTCTTCGGAGCATTCTGGAGTGGCGTTAATGATCCGCCTCCACGGCGATACTTTCCGGTTCAGCTCCCTTCAAGATAGAGTCGCCTACTGACGTTCTTTTAAAACCTTTGTGTCTCTTTTGACTTGAGCAGTTATGGATGTATATGGTGGTCCGTCGACTGCAATGGGTGACAGCGGTGGTTGGAACAGCAGGGAGAAAAGAAAGTGGAAAAATGATAGACATGAACAATGCGAAGACGCAGTGAAATTACTACCCTAATACAGTTCTCCTATTTTAATTATTTTCGTATATTTTTTTTTATTAATTTTTGAATTTATCTGTTTTTCTAATAACTGATCTCCCCTGTCTGTATTTCCCATTTCCTTACGTTACTTCTTTCGAATGAACACCATATTTTTTGGAAGCTTGAATTTCAAGTCAGTGGCCCCTGTGGGCTTGTACAATATGAATGTGGTTTATCTTCTGAATAATAATAATTATTTTCCACCATACCAAGGTAGCTGGGGGTTGGGGGACGGGGCCTCAACACACCCTTTTTCAGTTAAATTTTGCTCAGTTGACTGCGAAGTTTGTGCTGCCGTTGTTACCAGGCCTTGGTCTCTGCCATAGCCTCTGTTCATGGGCCATTTACAGTCTTGGGTTTAAGTTCGTGTTTTTGAGAACTCAAGTATACTTTCCTGTATTCATTTGAAAGACACTACACATTTATTTATTTTTTTATTTACATTTATTTTTGTTATAAATTGCATTTATTCAATTTTTTTTTTTTACAATATTCGAGATAAATGCATATTTATCCCTACACACTCTCTCTTAGTCATTGTTTTTCTTTTTATTTTTTTTTACAGATGGCCTCTCTTTCCTGTAGACGCTTGCAATGTCTTTGTGCTTAGTACATGATCGTGAGTTCATTCTATTATCTCTCTCTCTCTCTCTCTCTCTCTCTCTCTCTCTCTCTCTCTCTCTCTCTCTCTCTCTCTCGTAGCTGTACGTGATTTAAGCTGTATCATCTTAGCTGAGGATACGTGATAAGATATGGGATTTCAAGAAGCGTTGAAGGAAGTCTTCAAAGTGCGCACCAGTCATCTAAAGAAAAAAAAAATGTATATTCAAACCAGTTATCTGTATTTCCTTCTTTCTATATCAGTGCACACTGAATGTATTACCCACGAATACCTTTACTTATTTTTTGAAAATAAGTTGCCACCTAATGTGGCATGATGATGCATTTGGCCATCATTAGTTTATGTATTAGTAATTCTCTTCTTCACTAACAAATTCTTTAGAGTATCTTCTGGTTATTCTCCATTGTTCTGTTTACGCAGATTGCGTCTCGGAAAGTATCTAATAATAGTTTTTATTTATCTTTGTGTAGTCAAATACCGAGGAATCTAATTGAGAATAGATATTTTACTGGGTAGTAGGATCAAATTTCTACGTATATGTTAATTCAGGGTTCCTTTCTTGGTAATAAAGAGGAACAAACAGTATTTTATCTTTAAGCTGATATTTTATAAAAAAAAAAAAAAAAAAAAGTTACGACATTTTATGTGGTCAAGCACAAAAATATTATAACATTTTTCCCGTTATATAATGGTCTCTAGTATTTATTGGGTGGACTAAAACTTATTGAGAATATCTGGTGGTATAAGATTTATATATCTTCTAAATGTCAACTGATCTTTTTATTATTTGACAATGGCATAACATTTTCACAGTTTGTAACCCTCTACAGTTTTTATTGTATGCGCCAAAGCTTATTTGAGAATTAATACTTGTATATGGTAACTGATACTCTAAATGCCAACTGATCTTTTTATATAAGGTTAAATATTACTCTAAAAATGCCAACTGATCTTTTCATATAAGGTTAAATATTACTCTAAATGCCAACTGATCTTTTCATATAAGGTTAAATATTACTCTAAATGCCAACTAATCTTTTTGTTGTTGGAAAATTATTTTTCAGAGAAATACATAGATCTCGGGTCTGTCATTATGAGCACAACCATGAAAGTATCTGAAGCTGATCCAGGAACAAAAGTAAAATGTCTCTTGTCCCGAACGAAAATATAAAGTGGGAGGCTCGAACTTAGCCATTTAATTCCTCAGCGACCAGACACGCAAACTCTTACAAAATCCCGAAGTTAGAAGAATAAAGTTACCTACGTCTAGTAGACAGAGACTGATAAATAGCATGAATACCCGGTAGCGGGGTAGCGCTGTCAGTGCACCTCACGCGGTGCATTGTGGGCATTACTTAGGGGTCTTTGCAGCGTCCCTTCGGCCCCTAGCTGCAACCCCTTTCATTCCTTTTACTGCACCTCTGCTCATATTCTGTTTCTTCCATCTTGCTATCCAACCTCTCTTAACATTTGTTTCACAGTGCAACAGCGAGGTTTTCCTCCTGTTGCACCTTTCAGACATACCTACTCCCAATTTCCGTTTCGGCGCTGAATGACCTCATAGGTCCTAGCGCTTGGCCTTTGGCCTAAATTCTATATTCCATTCCATTCCATTCCATTCCAATAACACGAATAAATAACCGGAAAAGTATATAAATAGATGATGGCTCTCAATTAAAGCAGAAGTAATTATTCAGGTTTAAGTAGTAACCTTATCAACAATTTCTCAGAGTCTCTCTCCCTCACCACGATCCAATTCGGGGGTAGAAGGATGAAATGAACAGACAAAGAACCTCTTAAAAGTACAGATATAATAGTGGATGAATAGTATATTAGAAAACAAATTTGGGCATATATATATATATATATATATATATATATATATATATATATATATATATATATATATATATATATATATATATACAGGCTATACTGTACATATATATACATATATATAGGTATATATATATGTACATATATATAATGTATATGTATATGTATATATATAGATATATATATATATGTGTGCATGTTTATGTATATTTATACACACATATATAAATATATGTATATACATACACACACATATATATATATTGTGTGTAATTGGCACGCCGCGTTTTTTATGGGCTACCTAATCTAGACAGGACAACATAAATGCAGTTCTCAGCTTATATCTTGCCCAACTGCGGCCTAGAAAGAAGGGCTTGTGTTTTCGAGCCTTAACCGGGAAGTCTCACCAGCGCACCCTACGCGGGGCACTGTAGGCATTACTTAAGGCTCTTTGCAGCGTCCCTTCTTCCCCTTACTGCAACCCCTTTTCATTCCTTTTATTGTACCTCCGTTCATATTTTCTTTTTTCCATCTTACTTTCAACGCTCTCCCTACAATTGTTTCGTAGTGCAACTGCTTTGAGGTTTTCCTCCTGTTGCACCTTTAAAAACTTCGTTGCTTTAAATTTCCCTTTCAGGGCTGAATGACCTATAGGTCCCAGCGCTTGACCTTTGGCCTATATTTTATATTCCTGTTCCAGTTCCTAAAGTTAAGAATTTTCTGTTGCAAATGCAGCTATTTGCAATCGTTGTAAATATATACTACCTAATTTTGATAGAAAGACATCGAATTTATATGACGAATTACGTAAAAATGGTATCCTGCTTTGAGAACATTATCTGGACGCGGTGAGGCTTACTATTTTGCAAAATTGCAAACTACAGTGTTTTATTTATTGATTATTCTCTTGTTTGTTGTCTTTAACATGAAGCAATAAAGCTGATTTTTACTGCTTGTAAATAGTAGGGAAATCACCCTCCTAAATCCTTTTGCCTCAAGTAAATTTAACTTCAACTCCCACTGGAATTTGTATTCTAAAAATAGAAGGACGTTGCCCAAATCCGGATGTATAACCTTTGTTTTTCTAAGAGGATCTATGGCAAACCTTTGAAAAACGAAATCCTTTAACTGGTTTTGCAAAGGCAGGTGTTGACTAACTTGCGCTCGAGAATTGTATTCAATTGTATTTCATTCTTGTCGTTTCTAAAATATTGACCTGTTTTTCCTCACCCTTGAAAGCTGGTCCATGATATTTCATGAACGTATAAATTATAAATTAGCACCTTATGAAATTCCATGGACTTACATCATAAACTATGCATTAACACTCAATGATATTCCACGGACTTATATTATAGACTATGAATTAGCACCTCATTCTAAGCGCAAGACCAAGAATATAAACTTTCAGTTTCGTTGTAACTGAAATAACGAAATATAGAAGAAGAAAAATGTAAAATTAATTTTTATAAAAACGAAGCCAGCGCAAGTTTCACAGAATTAAATTGTCCAGCGATGACGCTAAAAGTCAAGCGATTTCGTAACAGCGCCTGAAAGCCACAGTAAGACGTTGAATCTATTAAGGTTTAACCCCGTAGGTGGGTAGTATAAGGTTCTTTGCAGCGTGCCTTCGGCCCCTAGCTGCAACCCCTTTCATTCCTTTTACTGTACCTCCTTCCATGTTCTCTTTCTTCCATCTTACCTGCTCCTAGCAATTCATTCATAGTGCAACTGCGAGGTTTTCCTCCCGTTACACCTTTCAAACCTTTTACTGTCAAGTTCCGTTTCAGCGCTGACTGACTTCATAGGTCCCAGTGCTTGGCCTTTGGCCTAAATTCTATATTCAGTTCAATTCAATTAAGGTTTAATCGTGGCATAAGTCTTTAAACTTTCTATTTTCTTCAATTTGGATTCTATTCTTGTTAAGTAGTTGACTCTTAGAACTGTGGACATTTTCTAATTCTTATGAAATAGTGATGAAATTATTTCATAAATAAGAGAAAGTCAGAACATTTTCACGAAATAATGCTTTTGTGATAATATAGGTAAATGAAGACGGGAGCAATTGAGTGGGAGAATAATCATTAAAGCCGATATTTGATGTCAGTTTTATTCGAATGAAGAGTGGTGGCGTTTTGTGCAGCAAAGAGGGCATTCATAATTAAGTTTTGTGAACTGTACTGTTCACTAATTACTGCATTTCAGCAATTAAAAGCAAACCTTGAAACATTGTTGAATGACTATTTTGCAAGCCTGTAAACGGCAGTGCTTTAGTTATTTACTTATTATTCAAAGAAGCTAATATTCATTGTGCGAAAATAGTAAAGAGCTCATCTATAATCGTATTACTTTAATTATCTTTAGCTTCAACCCCCTTTTGCAATTTGTACCTTAATAAAAGACAGATGTTGCACGAATCCGGATGTATTTCTTTTGTTTCTTGAAGAGGACTTTTGGCAAACCTCAGAAAAACAAAATCCTCTAATCGGTTTTGCAAAAAGCAGGTTTTTACTGCCCTTTGCCCGAGAATTGTTTCCTTTTTTCCCCATGTCCTTCAAGGTTTTGTTTTCTAAACTGTTGACGTATTTTTCTCTCCCTGGAAACATGATATTCCAAGTACGCACCAACCTGTTGCGCATATGGAAACAATCAACACAAGATCACATGTGTAATAGAAATGAATTCCAATGTCACTCTTCCCCGTAGGGGGCAGTGCCGTCAGTGCGTCTCACGGGGTGCACTGTAGGCATTACTAAAAGTTCTTTGCAGCGTCCCTTCGGCCCATAGCTGCGACCCTTTTCGTTCCTTTTACTGTACCTCCATTCATATCTCTCTTCCATCTTGCTGTCCACCCTCTCCTAACAATTGTTTCATAGTGCAACTGCGAGGTTTACCTCCTGTTACACCTTTCAAACCCAACTACTCTCAATTTTCAAAATACTATGTATATATATATATATATATATATATATATATATATATATATATATATATATATATATATATATAGAGAGAGAGAGAGAGAGAGAGAGAGAGAGAGAGAGAGAGAGAGAGAGAGAGAGAGAGAGAGAGAGAGAGCAGTGTTCATTGTAATTATAAATCTATTATAATTTTGTATAACAATCAGCACTGAAATCTTAGTAATACAGAGAAGTCGTACCCAGCCAGAAAACCGCTCCTTCCACGATTGTGATCCGGAAATAGCCTTCAGTCATAAGCCATTGAAAAACAAGTGGAACACTTTGAAAGAATGGAACGAGAGAAGAATAATAAAAACCCAATTGCAATAAAAAAAAAAATACTGGTAAGTACACGATAGATTACAATAGGCCGGAAGAAATGAGCTCAGTTCCTGGAAGCGAATGTGATCGAGGAACGGTTCTCTCTCTCTCTCTCTCTCTCTCTCTCTCTCTCTCTCTCTCTCTCTCTCTCTCTCTCTCTCCAGTTTGTAACAATTTTTAATGGAGAGGAATATGATATATAGACATAAGAGTAAAACAAATGAAATATGAGGTATGCTTTAAGAAGAGGTAGATAAATAATAGGAGATGGTTGATCATTTACTTTAGGAAGAGGTAAATAAATGAAAAGGGGTAGTTCATCGCATCCTTTAAAAAGAGATCAGTAAATAACAAGAGACATTTCATAACATATTCAAGAAGAGGTAAATTAGTGAAAAGAGATAGTAAGTAACAAACTTTAAGAAGAGGTCAATAAATAACAAGAGATCTCTTCATAACATAATTAAGGGGAGATAAATAAATGAAAAGAGACTTCATAACATAATTTAGGGGAGATAAATAAATGAAAAGAGATAGCAAGTAACATGCTTTAAGCAGAGATAACTAAATAATAAGAGATTTTTCGTAATCTCGAAGTTAAAGGAAAGGAGAAAAGAAAAGCATAGCATACCACAGTAAAAAAGGAAGCAAATGAGAAGGAAAAATGAGGCACAGCAAACAAGTAATGGAAGAAGAGACTAACAACAAGCTACAATAAACAAAGCAACAGTATAAACAATGCCAGCAATGTTTGTTGTGCCTTTGGCTTTAATCAGTCCGTGAGACTTTACTTATTATTTGACTAACCAAACTAGAACTTAGGGGTAGAATATGTAAATTGGATTAAACTTCAGGCAAGTGAAGTATTTTGCTGAATAAGAATACTACCCACTCTTTAGAACAAAAAAAAAAAAAAAGCACTGTATTCCCCTTACTGTGAATCATTTGACCCTAATTTTAATTACTGGTTTATTACCGTGATCAGCTCGTAATTATATTAACCGGAGATATATGAGACACTTTGGTCTCATCAAGATAATATTTATAGATGCCCTTCACCACGGTCTCACCGATTTACTGTTAAAGCATGAGGCCATTCGTAAATCCTAGGAAAAAAAAAAACTTTGTTTTATGAAAACGATTTAGTTACGTTATGAAAATGATTTAGTTATTCGCGCAAGGATAAAACTGAACCACGAATCTCTCACTTAGATGGATTTTTTTTACTTAGATACTTTTTCCGCTCACTTCAATACATTACTTTTGACTTTTTCATCAACCATCGATTGTCGCGTTTTTGAAAACAACTTTGTTAATCTACTTCGATCTCATTTTTTTTTTAAACAAATGTGAATAAACGTGTTCTCAAATAATGAGCGAAAAGATATTTCTGAGGCTCTTATGGACAGAATAGAATAGAATATAGACTTTAGGCCAGAGGCCAAGAGCTGGGACCTACGAGATCATTCAGCTCTGAAACGGAAATTGACAGTAAGAAGGTTTGAAAGGTGTAACAGGAGGAAAACCTTGCAGTTGCACTATGAAACAGTTGTTAAAGAAGGTGGAAAGTAAGATGGGAGAAAGATAATATGAACGGAGGTACAGTAAAAGGAATGAAAGAGGTTGCGGCTAGGGGCCGAAGGGACGCTGCAAAGACCCTTAAGTTATGCCTGCAGTGGACCATGTGAGGTGCACTGAAGGCGCTAACCCCCTACGGGATTGAAGCTTTTAGGGTTGACGATAATAATCCGTAGCGGAACAAATGAAGAATATTTATTCTCGTTTTGAAAGAATTACTAAGATGGTGACCAGCCTTTTATAGTGAAGAATAAATAGTCTAGATATTAAGTCTGATTGTTCCTCATAGAGAACGAAAATCAAGAGAGATATATGTGTGTAGAAGGTTGACAAACTATGCCGCGGATGTTATGTAAGGCGAGTATAATGTTTTCCTATGAAAATGAAGCTTTAGTTATGAATATGCATGTCGTTTTCTATGTAAATTGTTTATATGAGTTTTACAGTGAATTATTAATTAAATCTTGTCGACTTCCTGGAAGTGTTGAACTTTAATCCGATTCCTTGTAGCCTAAATGGTAAATTCAAATGATTCGTTATTCTTTTGACAAAAATAAGAAGGTAAAGATGTCTTGCTACTCATGTCGTTTTAAACCTTTAACATAAAATATACTCAAGGAGATTTGATTTAGAGAAACGGCATAAAATAATCCAAAAGTCCATTCATTAATTTTGAAAAAATATTGTTTTGCAAAAAAAATGCCTGAGGTAAATTCAGGTTTGCCGTCTTGAGAGAGAGAGAGAGAGAGAGAGAGAGACAGAGAGAGAGAGGGGGGGTTAGCTAATGCGACATGAGACTATAATCTTCTCATCGTTTTTTCTTTTCATGAAAATTACTCTTTGACTCTAGTTCCAAGAACCCTGCTTTTTCAACCAAGAGAGTGTTCAACAAAACTTAATCTCTTCTTATTTTATGGTTGCAGTTTATGAAACAGTATTCAACGTGGTTTTGTCATTTTTTAATGCATATGATGTCTGCATATTAATCTTTCTTCGAGGAATGTATAAGATTTATACCCGAGCATAAAAATTTCAAGTCATCTTGAAACTTCAGTATCTGAGTCTTAATTAACAAGATGAACAAGACAAGATATTTTCAGTTTATTTAGTTAGGTGATATTCATTACTCTGTTGATGATATATCTGATGATGAAGGTGTATGATTGTCCCCATAGTTCACAGAAAAACTGACTCATTATTTGCTGAAGTATGTTTAAACAAACCATGAAGAATATTTCCACAGAAAAGCAGAGACACAAAAAACCTCATCAGCATGTCTTCAAACCACTGTACAGTACGAGTATATCATGTAGACAGGCTCTTCATACTCGTAGATGTTAAGTCCCTTATACCTGTACTGTTATGAGCGTGCCTTGGTACATGTGTATATTTACATATGTATATTTTACTAAAGGTAAGGGATTTCTCGTAGTTTTACAGATGTGTAAAATCACCAATAGTTAAACAGTTGATTGGGAATCAATGAAAAGAAAACGGGGAGAAATGCTGATTTGGGCAAGACGGGGGAACTACGATGAGACGATGATTTTTACTATTGACTGTTTCGCCAGAGACTTAACTGAAGAAGAGATTTTACTTGTAGTGTCTCACTTGTTTCTCAAGATATATATATATATATATATATATATATATATATATATATATATATATATATATATATATATATATATATATATATGTATATATATATATGTATGTATATATATATATATATATATATATATATATATATATATATATATATATATATATATATATATATATATATATATATATATATATATATATATATATATATATATATATATATATATATAATATATATATATATATATATATATACCCAGGATTACATATGTAATCAACTGATAGGTTTGCTGAAAGCAAATGGATGTTACAGACTAATACACACATAAACAAAGCCACTCCAACATCTTCTAAAAAACATAACAGACACCTCACACGTCTCGAACTGTCGGACTACCCGCCCAGTTCTCCTCGTGCTGCTGGGAGAAAGGGAGCGGGGGATTCGGTAATACATGTACACATTCGTTTCCGGGGTCTAAGCGATGTCAGGCAGGGCAGCCGGTCGAGGTTACGGCCTACCCCACCGCCAAATCAAAGTCCTTCAAAGAAGGCACCGTGCTTACCCCATATAAAAATGGGTATAAAAGCACGTTAAAACGAAGAAGATATATATATATATATATATATATATATATATATATATATATATATATATATATATATATGTATGTGTGTGTGTATGTGTGTGTGTGTGTATCCAGTATATATGAATATATATATATATATATATATATATATATATATATATATATATATATATATATATATATATATATATATATATATATATATATATATATATATATATATATATATATATATATATTGTCACGATGCGTACCACATACCTGGTTATTACACAACTAATCTCAAAATTCAAAAATATACCTCACTTCAGCCAGATACCTGAACTCTCATAACAATAAGAATTACGACTGAGTACTCTAAAGGTAACAGTGATCCCTTAAAAAACTTATTAATCACTTGAAAAATCAAACTAAGTTTATCAGAATATGTGTGAGGTATCAACAATTAAACAGGAAATATTCTAGAGTAAAAGGGCATCACTCCATCAAATAACTTTAACTGTTTCCCTGGTCTTAACTCACTTTAGCAAAACTAAAAGAACAAAACATGTTTATCACTTTGCCTTATGCACACACAATTAATCCTATTCACTGGTGGTCAATAAATGAAACACTGTTTTTCTAAAAAATATTAAATACAAAAATTTATTTTTAAATTCAAAATTTATAATCAGAATTCACAATCTGAAAAATTTACTATTACTTGAAAATAACACAAACCTTAATTAATTCTTGAATTAAATTATGAAACAAAACTAATTCACAAAAACATTAATTTACCAGGAATTTAAATTAATCAAGAAAAATTTAAACTACCAAGAATTACTCAAAATTTGAACAGAAAATCTTTATAAATGAAAAATTAAATCAAGTATGCAATGTTAAATTACCAAGAAATATTTAAAATGCTACGTAAATAAATGTTACACCACAAACATAAAAAAATTGAAAATATGAAGAGATTGCAAACAGAAAAACACACAAAAATACACATAAGACTTATCAATAATAATTTCACTAAGGCAAAATTTCACTTCCCTCCTAACTTATGATACCATAGTATTAATAAGTAAAATTCACGTTACCTTACACAAACTTGTGAAAACCTCTGTAAAATCACTTGCTGCAGCTGCTTTACCACAAAACACACGTTTTTACCCGGCGCCGTTACAAATTAAATAATTTTACTAAATTCAGATCTCAAAATTTAACGCTAATATGTGATCACAAATATACTACGTTAAAAGTAATCTCTTTTTAAGAACGAGAGAGGGAGAGGGAACCAAACTAATTGGTCTCGGAGATCAGAATGAATAGATTTCAGAATTTTAGTATCACATGAAACAATTACATGACGTCATTAAGGTATTTTGGTTCCGAGAACCAGGGAGGTGACGTCATTACGGCATTTTGGGAACGAGATACGTTAGAAAGTTCTAGAAAGAAGGTGACGTCACTCCAGCAAAACGTTTTGAATGCAGTCTTCCAAAACATGATGTATTTGGTCAGGACATGTAATCCATTCTCTCAAAGTGGCTTACGTGACTCGAAACAATGCATGTAATAATGCGAAATCACTTGTCTTATTCACGTATGGGACAAACTTTTCACAGAAACCTCTACACGACCGAAACATACAGCAATTGGCTAATTATGATTGACGTGTTTTATGAACAAGGCAACAAACTCGAGTGGATTTCCAGAACTGATCAGCAATTGTTACTCTAACCTTTCATCACGTTAACCCAAAACAAAGCGTTCTCTCTTACGAGTATCTAAACTGATGACAATTGAAATGAAACAAGTCTTCGCTGAACACATGTTCAAGAAAGATATTATTCACTCTAAACTACGTTACTATTAAAATTGTATTATCAATTCTAAATTACGCTATCAAGTTATTTAAATCATTAATTCTTTTGAGATCCGTTATGATATTTCAATAATTATTATTATTACACATAATACATGATAAATAAAAGAGTAAATATATCAAAATTATAAGAGGATATATGTATTACAAGGCAACATCATGAAATAAATAAATATATATATATATATATATATATATATATATATATATATATATATATATATATATATATATATATATATATATATAAATATTTTATCACATATATATATATATATATATATATATATATATATAAATTTTTATCACACCGTGATTTATATACAATCTTGAAGCTATGTCGCTTAATATAAAATTCACGCTACCTCAGGAATATCTCCGACGGAGAATTGTCGCCGAAGGGAAATTTATATAAGTGATAAATGAATTGGTATCGTCGAGATAGCTCAATGGGTAGCGTCTATGGAGTCGCTGAATAGGTTTTGTGTCAAGGGTTTGTGTCCCGACGATACCAATTCATTTATCACTTATATAAATTCCCCTTCGGCGACAATTCTCCGTCGGAGATATTCCCGAGGTAGCGTGAATTTGATTTTAAAGCGACATTTGTAGCTTCATGATTGTATATATATATATATATATATATATATATATATATATATATATATATATATATATATATATATATATATATATATATATATATATATATATATATATATATATATATATATATATATATATATATATATATATATATATTGTATATGTATATCTGTATGTAAATATATATACACACATAAATATATATACATACATACATATATTATATATATATATATATATATATATATATATATATATATATATATATATATATATATATATATATATATATATATATATATATATATATATATATATATATATATATATATATATATATATATACATATACATACACCAACATTCTCGTCATGAAAAGTTTCTATATTCTAGTGGCAGCGCCAGACAGAATCTACTCATTTCCTAAGCACAGGCATCATTGAAATCTCTTTTTATTTGTTGGCCCGAAATGAAATGCATTTAAAAGATACGTAGACTCTGTTGACATTTCCTGTAATAGTTTAGAATTCAAAGGTTTTTTGGGAGGCCCATCCGATCATTGAAAAGACTTGTATGTAATCAAGAAAAACATGTAAGTAATGGGAGGCAGGTTTCAAAGCCTGGGTGTTTCATAGCTGGGTTTAATGGCGGTTATTTCTTCACGTTTAAAGAGAGGAAAATATATTCAACGTTACACACACACACACACACACACACACACACACACACACACACACACACACACATATATATATATATATATATATATATATATATATATATATATATATATATATATATATATATATATATATATACATGTATATATAAATATATATATATATATATATATATATATATATATATATATATATATATATATATATATATATATATATATATATATATATATATATATATATATATATATATATATATATATATATATATATATATATATATATATATGTAAGTATGTTATATATATATATATATTATATATATTATATATATATATGTATTTATTTATTTATTTATGCGTGCACCTACACAAACACATATTTATATACTAATGCATACATATAGAAATAATAATGGTATTTTGTATTCACTTTTAACTGAATAAGACAAAATAAATATCTTCTATAGTGTTTTCACAGATAATATAACAAATATTTTGTATAGGCTCTTAACTAAGACAATACAAAAACAAGCAATCTTTTGGTAGTCCTTTGCCAGAGATATAACAAGTATCTTATACGATCTTTTAATAGAAATAATACTTCTAAGACCCTCTGATATACGAATCTTTTTCTTATATAATATGTATAACTCCCTTTTCACTCTAGAGGTTGTGCGCATACGATCCTGCTTTGTAGGTCAAGCATATCAGTCAGAAACATCTATATGAAAGTATTGAATTCTAGACGTAAACTAGATCGGCCCTTTGAATAACGGATGTAGTTCAGAGTAGCTTGGCTTGCTGACATTTGATGAAGAAGAGAATATTGAATATTTATGTTATTCTTGACTTTTTGAAGTTCTGAGTCACCATATCAATACATTTCATATATTCTTGCATCGGTTGTTCCTGTCAGTCTTTATTTGTGTCTCTTTTTATATATACATTCACATCGCACACTGTGTGCGCGCGTGTGTGCATATACTTAGGTATGCAGTATATACATACATATATACTGTATATACATGTATATATTATATATACAGTACATATATATTATATATATATATACATGCATAAATGTGCAGTATGTATGTATATGTGTATATATATATATATATATATATATATATATATATATATATATATATATATGTATGTATGTATGTATATATAAGCTCCCCTTCTATGTGAAGTATTGCCATGAAGATACTGGCTCCCAACAATGCAAACAAAGTTCAAGGGGCTTACAGGACAGAGAGTTAAGCTTGACATTCACCATCCAAGTAATTGATCTGACTCATCCTCCAGAGAACATGTCTAACCATTAGACCACAATCCTTTAAAATTATCTTATCTAATGTTGCCAGAACTCTGGGTGGGTAATGTATTGAACCGAATTGAATTAAATATAGAGTCTAGGCCATAGGCCAAGCATTGGGACCTATGAGGTCATTCAGCGCTGGAAAGAAAACTGAGAGTAGGTAGGTCTGAAAGGTGTGACAGGAGGGAAACCTCGCAGTTGCACTATGAAATAATTGTTAAGAGAGGGTGGATAGCGAGATGGAAGAAAGATAATATGAATGGAGGTACAGTAAAAGGAATGAAAGAGGTTGCAGCTAAGGGGCCGAAGGGACGCTGCAAAGCACCTTTAGTAATGCCTTCAGTACACCGCATGAGGTGCACTGACGGCGCTACCCCTTTGCAGAGTCTGGGCATTGTGTACGATGCCCTTTATGCACTGAGGTGATGCTATTAACGACTTATTCTCCATCCTCTTCCGCTGTAATTGTGCGACTTTTGATCTGTTAATTATCAGGATGATCACAGTCCCCGCAATTTCCTATTTTCTATATAACTCCCAGTAGTGATTTCTCCATCATCTGACTGAGCGAGAATCAGTCTTAACCTGAGTAGAGCTTTCTCAGAGAGTGAGATTGTTAATGTAATTGCGCAGGAAGTCATCTGTTCGACCGAGTTTGGCCATCCTTTCTAACACTGCTAGAATAGTATCTAGGTCGAGTCATTATCTCTTATATCTAACTGAGGATTATATTAAAACCTGTTTTATAAAAAGAATGCACACACAAAATAGACTTCGATTTCAATAATACTTTGAAAGGTTTTCCATCAACGCCATATACTAATCTATTAAAGTAATTCAGTTTAGGTTTACTCTCCAATCTATATTTCTTGACTGGTGCTCTCAACAGAGACCGAGTCTGAACTCAGAAATCATGATTTTAATAGAACATATTTCCAGTCTTTCACGTTTCATGTTGAAGCAATTGATATGGAATATTTGGTAGCATTTAGTCTTACTTTACATGAATAGCGACTTTTTGTTTTTGCAACCTGAAAGCATATTATCTGATGCTGCTAGAAACTTAGAGTACTAGTGTCCATAGAAATATGCTCCTGTAATTCAGATTCTTCAGTTAAGTATACCTTTAGTTTTACCAGAACACTGAGCTGATTAACAGCTCTCCTAGGGCTGGCTCCGAAGGATTAGACTTATTTTACGTGGCTAAGAACCAATTGGTTACTTAGCAACGGGACCTACAGCTTTATTGTAGAATCCGAACCACATTATAGCGAGAAATGAATTTATCACCAGAAATAATTTCCTCTAACCTTCATTCAGATTCTTCAGATATTGTGTTTTAAACTTACCGGAAAAAAAATTACTGAATATTATCTGCTCTTTTTAGAGGTCTACAGTATTCAGGGGCCTCTGTCGTCTGGTTAATGTTAAAAAAGTGGAAACTCCATTTTTCCCAGCAATATTAATTATGATTTGTGCCATCGCTGGGAGGCTCTCTGTTGGTAGTCTTCATGAGTAAGATCTGCTTCCTTAGGGAACTTCTCTTAGAGTCGATAGAGCCTTGTCCCTAGTGTTGGATCCTAATACTCGACTTACTGAGCTTCAGCACTGAATTTTAAATAGTCAACGGACTCTTTCATTACCCCATACAGAGATCTCTAATTCCAGCTACTCTGAACAGCAAGTCTTCCTGTCAATGCT
Organism: Macrobrachium rosenbergii; assembly: GCF_040412425.1. Lineage (NCBI taxonomy): Eukaryota > Metazoa > Arthropoda > Malacostraca > Decapoda > Palaemonidae > Macrobrachium > Macrobrachium rosenbergii. Next base: position 17,824,396 of record NC_089799.1, read on the forward strand.
TGAATATTTATGCTTTAGTTCAAGAGAGGCTAGAACATGGATTAGAACACCTTTCCTCTTGGTTTCGATGTTTTTGGCATCAATCAGCTTTCTGTACATTTTTCTTAATTTCATCTGTATTTGATTCATTATAATTTTTCACTCTTGATCAAATTTCTGTATTTCCACCATCGGCATTCTGTAGAAAAAGTCTAATAATAATAATAAATAATAATAATAATAATAATAATAATAATAATAATAATAATAATAATAGTAATAATTGAGAAAAGTCCAATAATAATAATAATAATAATAATAATAATAATAATAATAATAAATAATAATAATAATAATAATAATAATAATCAGAGCTAATAATATAGAAGGCCTAAACATCAGAGACAAAAGTGTCTGCAACAGAGAGGTGGAATGAATCCCAGTGTGTGTGTGTGTGTGTAGGGGGTTCGAGGGCTGCTAATGAGATCTCTGTGTAGTGCGTGAAGTTGCTAATGCTGTAGCAAGTTTTTCCGCATAGAATTCATCCGTGATTCATAGATTAAGATTGAATGTGGCAGTGACCATTATCTATTCTTTTTCTCAGGAGCGATACACACTTTAAAGGAAATGCTTCACTCTGGAAAAGGAAATTGTAATAATTTGCAATGGAACTACAGGTTCCTGCTTGAATTACGTAAGAAAAAGAAAAGCTGAGGTTGATTTCTATTTTACATCGTCTTTTTTTCTTTTTTTTTTTTTAGGAAACTTTAGTTTCTCATCCAAGATCTAATATATCATCCAATTTCTCATCGAAGAGCTAATGTATCATCCAATATAATAGAAGCAATATCCGCAAAATTCCTCTAGTCTTGTAGAACAAAATTGGGTGTAAAAAAACGGGAATAAAAACAAAAACAAACGCCGTCTCGAAATAGACGTGGAATCATAACAATAATGACAATAAATTCAAAATCGAGGGCAGAGACTCAAAAGACATTTTGGTTCTAGGAACCTTAATATTACATACCCATGTTATGTGCATGAATCCTGCAATAAATAAAACAAGTCACAATGCCAATAGATAAACAAATTTCAGATGGTTTATAGGTAAATATATGCCAATACCAGACGAATAACTGTTCATTCTAAGTATTGCTTAGGAATGGGAAATAACACCGATTTGACTTATATTATACTTTGGTCAATAAATGCGTTTGCCTTATCTTTGTCAGGCATTGATCTAATAGTAGATGAGACTTTTGACAGTCAGCCATATTATTTTTATTTGCCATCTAGACGGCTCATTAATTTATACTGCGACTTTATTGGTTATTTTCAACTAAGTCATTTCTTTTTTTTTTTTTTTTTGCAAGTCGAATGATTTTCTACTGATGAAAATTTATGTATTGGTGGCTGTAAAAAATAAATCGTTAATGATTGACAGGAATTCATGCACACAGACACACACACACATATATATATATATATATATATATATATATATATATATATATATATATATATATATATGACTTTTATCATATCATATACAATCAATTACAAACTTCCTTTAATATCCACTTGGAAATAATATATTTTCATATATATTACCTCACTTGCTGGCCGTGGTTTAAGGCGTCCACTGTAGGCTAGTCCTGAGTTCTTGTCCTTCGCTTGTTCGAGTCACGGGACGACGAACTTATTATCAACTAAAATTCCCCTTTAGGTAACACATGAAAATATATTATTTCCGAGTGTAGAGCGAATTGATATTAAGAACGTTTGTAGCTTACTGATTGTATATGAATCCGGTGATGTGATAAAAAGTCATAATGTATAACTGCGTGCGACAAACCGCACTGCATGTCAACATGGCAGAGGGTGGATATCGGCTCTAAAATAAAAACACCTGAGTTCGACGGGGATTTGTAGATGGGAGCCGATATCCATTATACCTCACTTGCTGGCCTTGTGGTTTAAGGCGTCCACTGTAGTCCTGAGTTCTTGTCCTTCGCTGGTTCGAGCCCACGGGACGACGAACTTATTATCAACTAAAAATCCCCCTTCGGTAACATATATGAAAATATATTATTTCCGAGGTAGAGCGAATTGGATATTAAAAAAGGACGCTTGTAGCTTACTGAATATATATATATATATATATATATATATATATATATATATATATATATATATATATATATATATATATATATATATATATATATATATATATATACATGTGACAAGGATCACACTCACACACACAAACATCACACACACACACATATATATATATATACACACATGTACACACCTGTCACATGTGTATATATACATATATATTTGTGTGTAAGTATGTCTATTTGTGTGTGTACATGTGACTTCCTGTCAATCCTTAATGCTTTATTTTACAGCTACCAGAACATGAATTTTCATCAGTAGAAAGTCATTCGACTGGCAAAAAAAAAAAGATTTGAAAATAACCAATAAGAAGTCGCAATATAAATCAATGAGCCGTCTAGATGGTAAATAAAAATAACATAAATATCTGTACATTTGTCCGTCAAAGGTCACATTTCAATATATAATGAAATGTATGCATATTTTATAAATTTGCATCTTATTCTATATCTCATTCATTCTCATATACTATTATAAAATTATAAAACGCCAACACGTTTTTTTTAGATTATAGATGCATCTGCATTCAGGCTTGTACAGATACAGTATTCACATACAAATCTACACACACACACAGAAACATATATATATATATATATATATATATATGTATTTATATATATATATATATGTGTGATGTATATTTATAGGTTGTATGTGTGTGAGTATGTCTGTAGATTTGCATGTGAATACCTGCATCTGTGTTTGAATGCAAATGCATCTACAATCTAAAAATATGGAGTTTTATCATTTTATATTAGTATATGAGAATGAATGAGATATATAATAACAAGCAAATTTATAAATATACATAAGCATTTCAGTGTATGATGAATGTGACCCTTTTGACTGGACACACTACGCACAGATTTTATGTTGTTAAACATTAGTCCACAAATAATCAATTCATAAGGAAATAAATTTTCTTTATAATAAATTACTCCTCATGCGATTTGTACGTAAGTGAAATCTACCACTTTACGGATTCGAAATAAGTAAATAGACACAAAAATTCATAGATACTATAAAAAAACCTGAGAGATGACATTATGATAGAACACTGACATTTGCAAAATAAAATAAAAGCCAAACAGCATGCATTTTAATGGCCGTTTTGATAACTGCAAGTCATCACGTTTATTATTAAGAGATTCGGATTTAGCGAAGAGGTGAAGAGACACTAACAAGGAATATACACTACCTTTGTTTTTTTCTCCGTAAAACGAGATTCTAAGAACCGGGGATGCGCTGATAACAAGCATGTGATTTTAAATTATTATTATTATTATTAGTTATTATTATTATTATTAGTATTATTATTATTATTATTATTATTATTATTATTATTATTATTATTATTGTTTATTGTTGTTGTTGTTGTATTGTGAAAGGTTCAATACCCATTTATTATTTATGAAAAATTGAAATAACCCTCGGTAATTTATGACCTTGACAGAATATAGTATTCCAAGTAAATATCGATTTGTAATTGCAGCATTCCTCTTGGAACCACGACTTAAAATTTGTCGGAATATAGTTTGTAGATATTATTAAGTACAGCATAGTATACTGCAGTATAGTGTAGTCAAATATTTATCATTCTGGTTCAACAATCGATCAACGCCACGAAGATAAATCAATTTTATCATAAAACTAATAGAAAAGGAAAGAAACGTGTGTAATTCATTTGACAACTATTTATTATTATTATTATTATTATTATTATTATTATTATTATTATTATTATTATTATTATTATTATTATTATTATTATTGGACAGTTTCAATAAGTCTGCAGCTTTAGATTCCGAATCAGATGGAACCAAAATACAAATTAAATTCTTGTAGTATTTGTGTATCATACTCTGAATGCACGTTTCTCTAATTTTTCTTAACAAAATGCAAAAGCAAAGAAAAAACCGGAAGGATGCAATATAAATTAATATTCATTAAATATTAAACCGCCTAATTAAAATTCCATTTCTAATTTCTGCCTTAAATGATTTGTTTTCATAAAATTCATCTACTTAAGTTTATTTGCTTCTCAGGTGACCATTGAGTGCAAAATCGTTAGCTCCTAGAGGACTTCATTAGTGGCTTAGAATGTTTTTCTGCACCGCAGAAAATGGCACAAAATTATTTTTACAAAGCAATTTCCGCGTTCTCATTTTTCAAATTTTCATAGCAGAAGTGGTCGGCTCTGTCTCTCTCTCTCTCTCTCTCTCTCTCTCTCTCTCTCTCTCTCTCTCTCTATATATATATATATATATATATATATATATATATATATATATATATATATATATATATATATATATATATATATATATATATATATATATATATATATATATATATATATATATATATATATATTAAATATATATATATATATATATATATATATGCTTAAGTGAATTATGTAAATTGTATTTAATAGACTGTTGTGGGTTGTAGCTGGTGTAGGGCGAGAGAAGATGAATGAAGAAAAGTAAATTACAATGATTGACTAGTACTCCTTTAAAATGTATTGCTCTCTCTCTCTCTCTCTCTCTCTATGTTCAGAAGTGAATTGTGTACCTAGTATCATTATACTGTTGTGTGCTGTAGTGGTGTGTAGGAGAGAGAAATGTACTGTTTACTGTCATGGCTTATTCTCTTGAAAAGTTAATGACATAATCAAATGGCCGACAATACATTAGGACCATTTTTAATACTTTATTGATTGGGTACTTTTTCACGAGGCGTTCGGCTAAATATTTCAAAGATTTATTTTATAACTTTAGGTGTCTTGTATAAAAGATTGTATTATGTCGTTATTAAAATTTTTCTATGGTCAATTTACCAACGCGGCACATCACCTGATCCAAAATAACATATTTACTCGTAAATTGATAAATGATTAACAGGCGTAACACTTTTACTGCTACGCGGGTCTTTCCATCTGCTGGAAATTGTAACGTAGGTCGCTTAGGCGTTGATAAATAATTACCATTCAACACCAAACGACGTCGCCATATACTAACCACCATTACCATCTGATAGGGACCCAGGGACCTGTGGCAAGGCAAATTCCCGTCACTCGCCTAGGGACACGAGGGTTAACATTTTCGTGACCGACGCCCTCTTCAGGAAAGGGGATAAGGGAAGAGGGCATGGGAAAGGAGGTCATCTAGATGCCTTCTGCCAGGGCTTCATAACAGTGAGTAATGGGGCAGAGCACTGAAGAGTCCACAATCTCTTTACCTAAGCATATACTACAGTATATGTAGATACAGTAACTGATGAGCCCTTTTAGCTCGTCTCTCCATCGTGAATTTACTGATCTTACTTCATCAATAATTTAATTCAGTTTGTATTTTTGCTTTTTTCCCCTGTTAATTCACCTTAAAATTTTTTAAGGCTGTTTTTGCACTCAGTTAACTTTCCTGACTCTCATTGCTCTTGTAGATACAACAACCGGAGAACCTCTGTATCTCTTGTGTCCTTTAATTTGATTTAGTTCAGTTCTGTATTTTTTCCTTTATTTTTTTTTTTGGTAAGTCATCATCAATTTATGAGATTCTTTTTTGCTTTCGTTTGGCTTCCCTAAACTTGATTTCTTTTAGTGTCCGGTGAGTGTTGCCCTATGCTTTGCTCGTCTTCATTCAGTTTAAACTGGACTTTACCGTATATTTATTATATATTTCACTCTCCTTGCAGCATCAATATTTCTTTTTATTTCCAATTCCTTTTTCGTTTCATACGAGTTTCAGTTTTTCCCCTTTTCAACTCTCTAAATACTGCTGTATTATATATTATTATATTGTATTTTTCTTTGCTTTAAGTTTAGACATACTTTTCTATCATTTATGTTCCCTTACATACTTGGCTTTCCTATAATGGCTTCTTAAAATTATTTTGATTTGTGTGTCCTTATTCATGTGTTTTGGCTGTAACTATTCTTTCCTTCTTTTTTGTTTCCCTTCCTTCATCACACTATTGTCATTCAGTCGTTTTATCATCATTTGCCTTATAGGATTTTAAAATTATCATTCTTATACTTCTACTTGAATTTTGCTGCACCTTATGAATAAGTAAATATCAGTTCTTTGAATATAAACTGCCAGGGAGCAATAAGGTGTGAAGGAGCGTCATTAGAATAAAATAATATTCAATTTCCTCTCCCACTTCAGCTGCTCTTATTCAAAAATCCTCAAAAGTCGCCAATAATAAAAGTTTATTCATGCTCAGTAAAAAAAATCAGGATTAGTCTTCAGGGCTCTTGATGAATTCACGACTGAAGGCTTCTCTGGTTAAACCTGGAGAAAATTAATTAGTTTCACTACAGGAAATTGAAAAAATAATAGAACTCGTAATAGCAATTGTAGAGCTATTTAATTTACGAGGCTGATACTTCAATCATTCTTAATAGTTTGATGATACGTCTAGTCATTATTTACAAAATATTGCGCTTCACTTAAACCATTTTGTTTGATCAGTATTTAGGGAATATATATATATATATATATATATATATATATATATATATATATTTTTTTTTTTATATATATTTTTTTTTTTTTTTTTTCATGGTTCTCTTCCGAGTAATTTTCCCTTTGAACGTATTTTTATACACCAAAAGACAAAATACGAACTACCTAGTAATTTGCTTGAGGTAGTTCTCGAAATTCTTTCATATGTATAATCTTTTAAGAAGTTTATAGTCAAATATGTTTTCAGAAATTGGCGAAATAAGCATATTTTTAGTCTTTCTAAGTATTGACTTGATTCGTTGACACTTCATTATCGATGAAGGAATGAAAAAGTGAAAGATTAAATAATTATTTTCTCTTGTTTTCCCTCGTATTAAACGGGATATGTGCGTTGCAAATTATTCTATATGAGTGGAATGTTGAGACACATTTCCATCTCAAAGAAAACATAGAAAAATCCAGTTTCTGTCAAGATCGGATTCCTTCGATGGTATGCTTCGTTGAGGTTGGTAAAAATGCTCGTAGTTGCTACAAGAATGATAACGAAAGTTGTAACACCAATTCCTATAATTAACGAATGGATTTAACGTCCAAAAATAAATGGATATCCTCTCCACTGTAATTGATATCTACAGATCACTGGTCAGGCTTGAGAATTCCAAGAAAGATTCTCTACCTGTTTTCCCTCAACTACCAAGTTCTGACATTAGTATTACTATTATTATTAGTATTATTACTCCTATTAATACCATCAGTTCTGAAGAGAAGAATAATCGTTATTTCAGTATTCTAAGGTCATGTAATCTCTTTGCCTTGCAGCAATCAGTAAGATTCAATCCTGTAACAGACGTGTAAGCCTCTGAGTAAACACCCATATTCTTCGAGGAGAAACCCGTCAATTGCAAAGTGGCCAAGTCCATCAGTACATTCGTTTTACGATTCTGTCTTGTCTTGAACATATCAATTACATTGTAAGAAGGAATCTTGAAGTTACCACATTCAAATCATAATGTCACTCGTTAGTCCCAAAACCTTGGGAGCAAAATCGTCTGAATGCAGAAGTGACCTGGGTGCCAGTTTACTGAGGTTTACACCACCTCCCGTAGAAGTCAGTGCCGTCAGTGTACCTCATGTGGTGCACTGTAGGCATTACTTGGTTCTTCGCAGCGTCCCTTCGGCACCTAGCTGCTACCCCTCTCATACCTTTTACTGTAACTCTGTTCATATTCTCTTTCTTCCATCTTACTTTCCACGCTCTCTAACAAATGTTTCATAGTGAAACTGAGAGGTTTTCCTCCTGTTACACCTTTAAAATCTTTCGGCTATCAACTTCCCTTTCAGCGCTGAATGACCTCACAAGTCCCAACGTTGGCCTTGGGCCAAAATTCTATATTCCATTCCACTGAGGTTTACATAAGGTGGGGATTTGCCTACACCATTCCTTTGGGTTGAAATTGGTCGTATTTTCTGCTTCTCTCAGAATAGTGCGCCTTTCATCCTCGTGTTCTGTCAAAGAAGATTACTTTTTTTTTAAGTATTGATGTTTATTCAGTTGAAGTTAATAAGATACATTCACCAAGGTGAATTTTTTTATTTTCTAAAAAGGCAGATGACACAGTTTTTATTAATGATGTTTCACTAAACCTGTTCTTACTTTGTCAAAGTTCCTAGTAGAGTGTAATTGTTAATTTCAAGTAGTAAAGACAGCTGGTCTGAAACATAATATAAACAAAATGCAGACGATGTAACTCTTGTTGCAGTTATTATTATTATTATTATTATTATTATTATTATTATTATTATTATTATTATTATTATTATTATTATTGCTCTGCTCAAATGGAAAGTGACGTTTCTGGGAGTCATGACGGATATCTAAAAAAAAAAAAAAAAAAAAAAATGGGCAAGCGGTTGAAACGTCAGTGGAATATGAAACCGATTCATTGCAAAAACGAAGACTCACTGATTGGCCAGCCTTTCACCGTAGTAATTCCACCTCATGATTCCCTTAGCACGCATAACACCGTATGTAATAAATCAGAATAATTAACAGCGCTTAACGCCATCTTCCACCCTGAGTTCCCCTTGTTCAGAACACTTGAAATTGCAGAGTGATTTAATGCTGCCAGAATAATGAGTATTGTTCCAAGGCTTCATATTCAATAGGGATACTTGCTGATGGTCTCGCAATGGAGCTTTATTTTCTTTATTCCAAGTCGAGAATGTTGCTGAGTCATCTTCTGTGGATTATTCCCAGGAATCTCTGATTTCGCTCTTCCACAACAAAGGCAGAACAATGCAGAGCATTTAACGCCTGGTTTATGAATGACTGTTACGGTGTATTGTTCTGATTTAATCATTGTTCCGTGCTTCAGATACTATGATTGAAATCAGTCTGGGATAAATAAGTAAATCGATACCTGTTTTAATTTTCTTTTATCCGTAAGTGGAAAATAACAGTATAAATATATTTATCCTATAATTGATTTGCTGAGAACATCTTTTCAGAATATACTGTAGTTGGTGCAGTCAATTGTTGTATATTTTTTCTTTGCAAGTTTAGTGGCAGTTCTGCGTGAGAGAGACAGACAGATAGACAGACAGACAGACAGACACAGACAAACGGCAGAACCCGCTTTCGTTTTCATAAATCATTTATTCATTGTAATGTATAGCCTCAAAATGTTTTGATAAGTCAAATGTTGCAATGACTATATTCATTTAACAACAATTTCCTATAACTTTATTTACAAATATTTATGAAGAATATATCTTGCATCATAATGTCTTTTAGAACATGATATACCTTGTGGTTTGATATGACACATTCCCTAAATATTTAAGAAAATCTCTTCATTTTGTTAAAATTTTCAAATTTCGTTATAAGAAATTGTATTGTTTATGGTTGACACTAGTCATGGTTTTACTATCTATCTATCTTTGAGAGGAGTACTAGATTCCGAAAAATTCCAAATTCATCTCCGCCAGCGCAGGAAATTTAAGAAATAGGAAATAATAGACAATCACTAATGTTTTTCTCTCTTTTCTCTGTAAGCTTCCCCCTTGTTGTGCATCACTTTCTGCCTTTTCCATCATCTTGCCTATTGGTCTCTCTCTCTCTCTCTCTCTCTCTCTCTCTCTCTCTCTCTCTCTCTCTCGCACCTGCACAAAACCCCTGTGTCCGTCTGAATTAATTCAAACTCCCAAATTTCCCAGATTCCAGAGGCTTTTAGGAAACCGTTGGAACATATTGCGGGCGATTTCGGTGCGGAACAGCATTCAACGGACGTTGCCCCACGAGGCTTTATGAAAATTGGATATTGGAATGTGACAATGGAGAGGAAATCTTAGAGCAGGTTTCTCCTTTCCTCAGGAGGACGTAGTTCCTGATTCGATGGCCTCCCCTTCACGCTATTATGCTCCGGAGGAAGTCTCGTCCAAATTGGCTGGCACTCCTGTGTTCCAGTACTCGGTGTGATGATGACAGGAGATGATGGACGCTTTGACGAAGCGGTGGACACCTTTCTCGAAGTTATGCGCTATAAAAAAAAATGAAAAATAATTAAAATAACATCGCGCGTCTCTACTGAGTTAAAAATCTGCCTTTTAAATGTATCTATCAGGTTTCGGTGTAGTATGCAGCAGCTGTTAATGCGGTTTGAGTAGTAAAATGTGGTTGATTACATGAAAATATCAGTACGATAATGAAATAAATTAGATTATACAACTCAAATGTTATGGGTCTTGATCAAATGGTCTTCCGTATCTTTGTGAAAAGGCAGATTTGAATTTGAAATAATCATTTGTAATATCGGAATCGGAAGAAAAAACTGGTGAACAACCAACCGAAATAACAGTTTGGTGTTCTCGTCCATTCCATTGTTTCTAAACAGTTGTTGACTTTACAAGTCACCTGTTTTGTTCTGCCTCGTTAAAGCTAAAGCTGAACGCAGCCTTTATTATTGTTTCGTGGTTATTATACTTCGAAATGTCAAACGTGTGAAATTGGGACTATACGAGTAACATCATTCTAAAAGCAGCGGAAGTTGATAAAGATGCTGCCAAAGTTACTGTACATCCTGTTGAGCAGACTGCATTTAGCAATAAATTTTATTAATCTGTCCTTTAAGCACCATCTTGACAGTCAGAAAGCTCAAAGTTAAGTATATCTTAGTTTCACCAGACCACTGAGCTGATTAACAGCTCTCCTAGGGCTGGCCCGAAGGATTAGACTTATTTTACGTGGCCAAGAACCAATTGGTTACTTAGCAAAGGGACCTACAGCTTGGACCTACAGCTTATTGTGGAATCCGAACCACATTATAGCGAGAAATGAATTTCTAGCACCGGAAATAAATTCCTCTAATTTTTCATTAGCCGGCCGGAGACTCGAACTCGGGCCTAGCGAGTGCTAGCCCACAACTCTACCGACTCGCCCAAGGAGGAACTGTCAGAAAGCTCAACAGAGTCAGCATTGAACGCCGCCAACAGCAAACACGACCAAATTCGAGAACGTGATAGAATTCCATTACTTTTAAATCAAAGGTCGCAATGGAATGTATGTTGGACTGTCAAGACAGCAATGTAAGATACCTTCGGTGAACTTTAGGGAATGGTAACTGAAACTAATAGTACATTGTTCAAACGACTATTAGGAGTTATCACAAATATTTTTATATATGTGATTTACGGAGCATTGCTGTGATCAGAGGGAAATTCATTTTGACAAAATACGGTTCAGTGGTGGAGGTAGTCGAGAGTTCAAGAAAGAATTCTAGTAAGAAAACTCCAACGAAATCGAACAGATACGTGACTGACATCAAGGAAATATAGTATTTCAAATAAATCCTTGACCGTGATTAAATGGCTTATGTTAGTAATAAAAGGCCATCACAAACATACGTTTCAAATCCACATTATCAGAATTCAGTAAGAGGATACAAGTATTTAACAGAAGTCAATTAAGATTTAATCTGTCGTGACCTCATCGCCTAGAGTTAATTTAGGATAAATGTTTGGTATTAAAAAAAATAGAAACAAGTAAAAAATCGAGTTTTCTATATATCGTATAATCAAGGCCACCGAAAATAGGTCTATCTCTCGGTGGTTTCGGTTTAATGGTGTATGAGCCGCGGCCCATCAAACTTTAGCCACGGCCCAGTGGTGGCCTGGCCTATATCGTTGCCAGGTGCACGATTGTGGCTAACTTTATCCTTGAATAAAATAAAAAAAAAATATACTGAGGCTAGAGGGCTGCAGTTTGGCATGTTTGATGATTGGAGGGTGCCTGATCAACATACCAATTTGCAACCCTCTAGCCTTAGTAATTTTTAAGATCTGAGGGCGGACAGAAAAAGTGTGGACAGAATAAAGTGCGGACGGACAGACAAAGCCGGCTCAATAGTTTCCTTTTCCAGAAAACTAAAAAATAACAGTCTTAAGTTCCAAGGTATATCCGTAGTCGAATTACGTACTCGCGTTTCAGTATATTCAACACTCGTCATTAATTATCCTCTCCTCATTCTCAAGGCACAACTCAGGTAACCTCATTTTCTCTCACTCTTCTCAGGTAATTCTTAAAGAAACTTCTCCCTTTGACTAAGGTACTCCTATCACCAAACCTTCAATCACGTCAAACGAAACTGTAACTTCCACAGAACTTCATTTGCATTCTTACTCTCTGGTTATAGCAAAGGTTATTAATATTTTATCTCTCTCTTAGTATCCTCATTCCTCCTGTCTGTCTCTTGTAGGAATACAACGTTCGGCTTTCTCTCGAAATTCTTGGCGACATTGCACGAGGACAAAAGGTGCGCATGCATTAGTGGCTGACTTACAATTTCACTTTACATTCATGTACGTAAATTGCAATACTGAAAACAGAAACTGCTCCTTTTAAAGCGCTTGTATGAAATGGAGAGGATTAGAATTATCTCGATTGGCAAGGGATGAGATTTATCAGATTCTTATATATATATATATATATATATATATATATATATATATATATATATATATATATATATATATATATATATATATATATATATATATATATATATATATATATATATATATATATATATATATATATATATATATATATATATATATATATATATATATATATATATATATATATATATATATATATATATATTATCATGAAGCTACAAATGTCGCTTAATATCAAATTCACGCTACCTCGGGAATATCTCCGATGGAGAATTGTCACCGAAGGGGAATTTACATAAGTGATAAATGGATTGGTACCGCCGGGACATGAACCCTCGACACAGACCTTATCCAGCAACTTCGGTTGACGTTACCACTGTGCTATCAAGAGAGGTATAAGTCATCGCCGAGTCTACTGTACTGTTTTTACCCTTCGTGAGCGGGGAAGTTGTACTTAGCCTCGGCAATGACCCACCTCCGCCATGGTAGTTCATTGGTACGTTTGGAACACGCAGCGGTACCAATCCATTTATCACTTACATAAATTCCCCTTCGGTGATAATTCTCTATCGGAGATATTCCCAAGGTAGCGTGAATTTGATATTAAGCGACATTTGTAGCTTCATGATGGTATATAAATCACGGTGTGATAAAAATTTCATAATAAGAGCTGCATGTTCCAAACGTACCAATGAACTATCATGGCGGAGGTGGGTCATTGCCGAGGCTAAGTACAACTTCCCCGCTCACGATGGGTAAAAACAGTACAGCAGACTCGGCGATGACTTATACCTCTCTTGATAGCACAGTGGTAACGTCAACTGGAGTCGCCGGATAAGGTCTGTGTCGAGGGTTTGTGTCCCAGCGGTACCAATCCATTTATCACTTATATAAATTCCCCTTCAGTGATAATTCTCCATCGGAAATATTCCCGAGGTAGCGTGAATTTGATATTAAGCGACATTTGTAGCTTCATGATTGTATATAAATCATGGTGTGATAAAAATTTCATAATAGAGCTGCGTGTTCCAAACGTACCAATGAACTATCATGGCAGAGGTGGGTCATTGCCGCGGCTAAAATACAACTTCCCGCTCACGACGGGTAAAAACAGTACAGCAGACTCGGCAATGACTTATACCTCTCTTGATAGCACAGTGGTAACGTCAACTGGAGTTGCTAGATAAGGTCTGTGTCGAGGGTTCTTGTCCCGGCGGTACCAATCCATTTATCACTTATATAAATTCCCCTTCGGTGATAATTCTCCATCGGAAATATTCCCGAGGTAGCGTGAATTTGATATTAAGCGACATTTGTAGCTTCATGATTGTATATAAATCACGGTGTGATAAAAATTTCATAATAAGAGCTGTGTGTTCCAAACGTACCAATGGACTATCATGGCGGAGGTGGGTCATTGCCGAGGCTAAGTACAACTTCCCCGCTCACGACGGGTAAAAACAGTACAGCAGACTCGGCAATAACTTATACCTCTCTTGATAGCACAGTGGTAACGTCAACTGGAGTCGCTGGATAAGGTCTGTGTCGAGGGTTCGTGTCCCGGCGGTACCAATCCATTTATCACTTATATAAATTCCCCTTCAGTGATAATTCTCCACCGGAGATATTCTCGAGGTAGCATGAATTTGATATTAAGCGACATTTGTAGCTTCATGATTGTATATAAATCATGGTGTGATAAAAATTTCATAATAGAGCTGCGTGTTCCAAACGTACCAATGAACTATCATGGCGGAGGTGGGTCATTGCCACAGCTAAGTACAACTTCCCCGCTCACGACAGATAAAAACAGTACAGCAGACTCGGCGATGACTTATACCTCTCTTGATAGCACAGTGGTAACGTCAACTGGAGTCGCTGGATAAGGTCTGTGTCCAGGGTTCGTGTCCCGGCGGTACCAATCCATTTATCACTTATATAAATTCCCCTTCAATGATAATTCTCCATCGGAGATATTCTCAAGGTAGCGTGAATTTGATATTAAGCGACATTTGTAGCTTCATGATTGTATATAAATCATGGTGTGATAAAAATTTCATAATAGAGCTGCGTGTTCCAAACGTACCAATGAACTATCATGGCGGAGGTGGGTCATTGCCGCGGCTAAGTACAACTTCCCCGCTCACGACGGGTAAAAACAGTACAGCAGACTCGGCAATGACTTATACCTCTCTTGATAGCACAGTGGTAACGTCAACTGGAGTTGCTAGATAAGGTCTGTGTCGAGGGTTCTTGTCCCGGCGGTACCAATCCATTTATCACTTATGTAAATTCCCCTTCGGTGACAATTCTCCATCGGAAATATTCCCGAGGTAGCGTGAATTTGATATTAAGCGACATTTGTAGCTTCATGATTGTATATAAATCATGGTGTGATAAAAATTTCATAATAGAGCTGCGTGTTCCAAACGTACCAATGAACTATCATGGCGGAGGTGGGTCATTGCCGCGGCTAAGTACAACTTCCCCGCTCACGACAGATAAAAACAGTACAGCAGACTCGGCGATGACTTATACCTCTCTTGATAGCACAGTGGTAACGTCAACTGGAGTCGCTGGATAAGGTCTGTGTCGAGGGTTCTTGTCCCGGCGGTACCAATCCATTTATCACTTATATAAATTCCCCTTCAGTGATAATTCTCCACCATAGATATTCCCGAGGTAGCATGAATTTGATATTAAGCGACATTTGTAGCTTCATGATTGTATATAAATCATGGTGTGATAAAAATTTCATAATAGAGCTGCATGTTCCAAACGTACCAATGAACTATCATGGCGGAGGTGGGTCATTGCCACAGCTAAGTACAACTTCCCCGCTCACGACAGATAAAAACAGTACAGCAGACTCGGCGATGACTTATACCTCTCTTGATAGCACAGTGGTAACGTCAACTGGAGTCGCTGGATAAGGTCTGTGTCCAGGGTTCGTGTCCCGGCGGTACCAATCCATTTATCACTTATATAAATTCCCCTTCAGTGATAATTCTCCATCGGAGATATTCTCAAGGTAGCGTGAATTTGATATTAAGCGACATTTGTAGCTTCATGATTGTATATAAATCATGGTGTGATAAAAATTTCATATATATATATATATAATATGTATATATATGTATATATATATATGTGTGTGTGTGTGTTATAAAGCGATAGATAAATTAGATAGATATAGCATTAGTTTTTGGGAATTAGTTTGTGCACCACATCCTCCCCAACGATTAATGTTTTTTGCAGGGATATCTTTTTTAGGTAATTATTTCTCTTTTAAATTGTTATTTTAAATTATCTGCAGTAGGATCTACTGTATTATTCTTCGTATTCAAAATGCTTCCAGGAATATTGATATGCAGCTTTCAGTGTCTCAGTTTTGATAGCTGCCTAAATTATTTTTTGGGAAACATTGTTTTAATTTTCTGAAAAGAAAACTATTGTGCCGGCTTTGTCTGTCTGTCAGAACTTTTTCACTTTTTCTGGCCGCCCTCAGATCTTGTAAACTACTGAGGCTAGAGGGCTGCAAATTGGCATTTTGATCACCCACCCTCCAATCATCAAACATACCAAATTGCAGCCCTCTAGCCTCAATAGTTTTTATTTTATCTAAGGTTAAATTTAGCCATGATCGTACTTCTGGCAACGCAACAACACGGGCCACCATGGCAGGCTGAGAGTTTCATGGGCCGCGGCTCATACAGCACTATACCGAGACCACCGAAAAATAGACCTGTTTTCGGTGGCCTTGATTATAAGCTGTACAGAAAACTTGATTGCGCCGGAGAAACCTCGGCGCATTTCTTACTTGTTTATTGTGCAGACTGAAATGAAGGTACAGACTCTTTACGGACTGAGATGTTACCCTAAGTTTACCAGATAATTCTGATTGTCCGATATTAATGAAAAGAAAACATTTACCAAGAAATACCTTCATTTAGAAACAATGTAGAATATTTCCAACTTTTAAAGTTTCTTGCGCTACGTAATTAACGTAAAATATCATGATTTTCATTTCATGTATCAAGAAATAGTAATATAAATTAATTAGTGCAGGTTTAAAAAAAAAAAAAGTAAAAAATGCGCCGAAGTTTATTCTGCGAAACCGAGTTGTCTTTACAGCCGCTACAGCGTATAATCAACGCCACCGAAAATAGATCTGTCTTTCGGTGGTCTCGGTATAGTGCTGTATGAGCTGCGGCCCATAATCTTTAACCACGGCCTGGTGGTGGCATATCCTATATCGTTGCCAGAAGCACGATTATGGCTAACTTTAACCTTAAATAAAATAAAAACTACTGAGGCTAGAGGGCTGCAATTTGGTATGTTTGATGATTGGGGGGTGGATTATCAACATAGCAATTTTCAGCCCTCTAGCCTCTGTAGTTTTTTAAGATCTGAGGGCGGACAGAAAAAAGTGCGGACAGAAAAAAGTGCGGACAGAAAAAGTGCGGACAGAATAAAATGCGGACGGACAGACAAAGACTGCACAATAGTTTTCTTATACAGAAAACTAAAAATCTGTAGCGCGGAATCGCATATGACTTTCATAATCTTGAATACTTATTACACTGACGATGACAGACATCCATACGCAGCCAAAGTACAGAGTAACTGTCAAGCGTTAATTAAGTCACAGATCAATTATAGCCTACATTATTATGCTCATTAAAATGTCTCCCGCTCATAAAGAGATCCAGGCTCACTGATTTGAAAAAGCAACCGAATCTCTCCTCCATCGAAACATAATAGATTACCATCTGCCATGACAATGAGGAACCTATTACGTAATATATGAGAGGCAGTCAGACAGGGATTGTTCAGTAACGTTAATGAGAACTAGCATTTTAATTTCTCGTTTTGATAATATTCCTACGGTAATACTTCTTGGCAATTATGCCAGTGAAGAATTAGAGGAATTTATTTCTGGTGATAGAAATTCATTTCTCGTCATAATGTGGTTCGGATTCCACAATAAGCTGTAGGTCCCGTTGCTAGGTAACCAATTGGTTCATAGCCACGTAAAATAAATCTAATCCTTCGGGCCAGCCCTAGGAGAGCTGTTAATCAGGTCAGTGGTCTGGTTAAACTAAGATATACTTAAGTTTTTCTAGGCAATTATATAGTAACAATAATTACTAAGTAACAATTACTTTGCAGATGTAAATCTGTGAACTCTCATCTTACTTTGCTATCAAACTGAACTAGCTCTTCGTTGGATGAGTCGGTAGAGCTGCGGACTGGCACTCGCTGGGCTGGAGTTCAATCCCCCGGTTGGCTGATAAGAGTTAGAGGAATTTATTTCTGGTGATAGAAATTCATTTCTCGCTATAATGTGGTTCGGATTCCACAATAAGCTGTAGGTCCCGTTGCTAAGTAACCAATTGGTTCTTAGCCACGTAAAATAAGCCTAATCCTTCGGGCCAGCCCTAGGAGAGCTCTTAATCAGCTCAGTGGTCTGGTAAAACTAAGGTATACTTAACTTTTTTTCAAACTGAACTGTAGATTCATGAAATATGATCCAGGTCTCTCAAACAGCTAAATGCAAAATCAAATATAAATTCTGCTGCATAATCTTAATCAAGGACTCCTTTTCTCAAAAGAGCTGAGCAAGAAATGTAGCGAGGCAGAAAAATCCGCATTACTTTGTTCCTGATCGAGAAACACCTCACAATGGAATCGAGAAGGAAGTGAAATGAGAAGAGAAAGGCGCGAGGCATAACAAAAATCACCCGAAGGTAAGAAAAAATTATTGGTAAATACGCGAGGGATTACAATAGCCTATGAAGAATGAGTTCAATTCCTGGAGGCGAATTGCGCTTTTGGTAGAAGGTAATCGAAAGCAGGTTTTTAAAACTCCCTTCTCTCTCTCTCTCTCTTACACTTTTTTTCCTTTGTTAGGCCTCTCTCTCTCTCTCTCTCTCTCTCTCTCTCTCTCTCTCTCTTTCTTAAACTTCTTTCGTTTGTCAGGTTTCTCTCTCTCTCTCTCTCTCTCTCTCTCTCTCTCTCTCTATCTCTCTTACACTTTTTTCGTTTGTCAGGTCTCTCTCTCTCTCTCTCTCTCTCTCTCTCTCTCTCTCTCTCTCTCTCTCTCTCATTCCTTCCCCCATTTCCTCTCTCTCTCTCTCTCTCTCTCTCTCTCTCTCTCTCTCTCTCTCATTTTTTCCTTAGTATCTCTCTCTCTCTCTCTCTCTCTCTCTCTCTCTCTCTCTCTCTCATTTCTTTGTCTAGTATCTCTCTCTCTCTCTCTGTGAATAAGCATCTGATAAATTTTAGATTATCTGTTGTGTGCACCTTGTGTCAATGCAAATGTAACTATGATTGTGAAATTAGTTAATTATAATCGTGAAGGAACTGGAAATCCTAAAGATAGCTCTCTCTCTCTCTCTCTCTCTCTCTCTCTCTCTCTCTCTCTCTCTCTCTCTCTCTGTAACCAATGAATTATGAAGTTGAAAGAGTATTCATTTATAATTGCAATTAAATTACTGAGTACGACTAGGTAAACTGTTACAGTGAACTCAAAGACTGAATATCCTAACAAAGGTTCTACGTAATCAAAATCAAAAGAGAGGAAGAAATAACATCAGGAAGGACATTTTGTAGTTAGTTTCCTGTAAAAGAAAACTATTATGCCGGCTTTGTCTCTCCGTCCGCACTTTTTCTGTCCTCCCTGAGAGCTTAAAAACTACTGAGGCTAGAGGGCTACAAATCTGTGTGTTTATCATTCACCCTCCAATCATCAAACATACCGAATTGCAGCCCTCTACCCTTAGTAGTTTTTATTTTATTTAAGGTTAAAGTTAGCCATAATCGCGCGTCTGGCAACGATATAGAACAGCCAACCACCGGGCCGTGGTTAAAGTTTCATGTGCCGCGGCTCATGCAGCGTCATACCGAGACCACTGAAAGACAGAGCTATTTTCGGTGGCCTTGATTATACGCTGTAGCGGCTGTATAGAAAACTCGATCGGCGCATTTTTTAATTGTTTTTTCTTCTTCTTAGTTCAACGTTGATTAAGTGGAGTTACTGTTATACAAAAAGTCTGCAAAGTTATTGCCTGATCTTGAATTATTAATGAAGGAAAGGATAGATAGTTAACTGTGAAAAGAAGAACAGAATGAAAGTATGTCTAAAACAAAAGAGGAAAAGAGCGCATATAAAACAGTATTCCAATTGACACCTGCTTGTTAAGATCCGGCAGAATTCAGAGATATATAAAATTATTATTATTATTATTATTATTATTCAGAAGATGAACCCTATTCACATGGAAAAAGCCCACAGGGCCATAGGCTTGAAACTCAAACTTCCAAAGAATAACTGTTCATTAGGAAAAGAGAAGGTAAAGGGTAATAAAGACATCTCACTTATTAAAAAGAAACAATAAATTAATAAATAAATAAACAGATAAATGTTGATCTTTGTAGTGACCAGCGGCCTACAGATAGATACTGTAGAAATACCTAAAAGGTACGGCATATTCGATGCATAGTGTAGATTTCTGAAAGTCATAGGCCATTGGTAACTTTAAATTATGCTTGTATTAATGAAGAATAGGGTAAGGTAAAAATATATAAGGGGGAATTAGACATTAACAGCTAGTGATACCTACCTGACAAGTTTCATGAAAATATTGATGAAAGAGCAGAAATAATAATAATAATAATAATAATAATAATAATAATAATAATAATAATAATAATAATAATAATAATAATAATAATCGTATGATAATAATAATAATAGTAATAATAATAATAATAATAATAATAATAATAATAATAATAATCGTATGATAATAATAATAATAATAATAATAATAATAATAATAATAATAATAATAATAATAATAATAATAATAATAATAATAATAATATTTGAACATCAAGATACACTGACTCGAGTGAAACAGTTATCGGGAAATATTAACATTACGTAGAGACACTTGACGCACGTAAAACCGGAAATAACCATAACTCAGCTTCACAAAATAAATACATTTCAGATGGTTTGTGAGCAGAATGTTCCATTACCCGACGCATAAACGTCCCAGATAAGTAATGCTTTGCAAGAGTAAATAAGGCATGAATTTCCAGCTTTTCCTCCTGTTGCAAAACACATGCATTTGCTTATCTTTGCTTTGCGTTAGTTGTACGGAATGTGAAGTGTTTATATTGTTTTTTATAGACCTTTGTGGAAATATGTATGGGTATGTGTTCATATTATATAAGGATATATATATATATACAGTATATATATATATATATATATATATATATATATATATATATATATATATATATATATATCTATCTATAAATATATATGTATATATATATATATGTGTGTATGTATACATGTATACACACACAAACACACACACACACACACACACACACACACACACATATATATATATATATATATATATATATATATATATATATATATATATATATATATATATATATATATATATATATATATATATATATATATATATATATATATATATATATATATATATATATATATATATATAAAGGCTGTACATACTCATTACGAGTTTATTTCAATTGTAGGATAATTAAAACACGTTTGAGTCTTAAGATTAATGAATAAGTTAGCTTAAAAGTGCAGACTGAAATTATCCTCAATTTCCATGAGGCTAACAAGATACTGGAACTGACAAATATCCCCGAAATATATCTTGGCCAATGTAGAAACGACAATTGAGTTCAGTTATTAATAATACGTTTTTCTCTCTCTATCTCTCTCCCTCTCTCTCTCTCTCTCTCTCTCTCTCTCTCTCTCTCTCTCTCTCTCTCTCTCTCTCTGCCTTCATTTTCTGGCGTCTATATCTCCCACATAAAGCCACCGCACTCCACCCGGCTGAATACCTCGAGACTCACCAATTTCACGGATTCCACGGCCATTTAAGGAACTCGATTCAGACGTTGCTGAGCGCACGACTCGTTAAACGGTCTCCTCCTCAAGGGACTTTACGGGAATGTGAGCGTCGTCGAAATGCGACAATGGACAGAGAGAGAGAGAGAGAGAGAGAGAGGGAGAAATGTTGTAACATATTTCCCTAATTCCTCAGAGAGAACCCGGCTTCTGTCTCGATGGCTACTGCGGCTGGTTCTCGGTAGTTCCGAAAATACTGTGTTGAATTACCTCGGGTTGTTGAGGCACCCCTTAGTTACTGTGGTTCTCAACCTGGGGGGGCGCGCACCCTAGGGGACGTCAGAAATTTCCGGGGGGTGGGGCGCCAGCCGTAGGGAAAATGAAAAATTCTCTAATTATATTCTTTATTCTCTTAACAAGAATCTCTAGGAAGCAGTGTCATGTATCTCACTAATTCATTCCGAGAAGAATAAAAACACCCCTTCTCTTTCTCTTTTTTTATTTTTTTTATTTTCCTTCAAATCTGGGAGGGAATTTTACTCATAGATGCAAGAGGGCGTGGAGGGAAGGACCAACTCTTAGAGGGGGCATGGTAACAAAAAGGTTACGAACCACTACCTTAGGAGTAAGAATGACTGCTTGAAGTTTTTTCGAAAAGAAACGATTGCGCTTTGTGTGGTTCACCCCATAACACCTCATGCAGTGCATTGTAGGCATTACTTGGGCTCTTTTTCAGCGTCCCTTCCGCCCCTAGCTCCGATCCCTTTCATTCCTTTCGCTGTACCTCCGTTCATATTCTCTTTCTTCTATCTTCCTTTCCATCCTCTCGCAACAGTTGATCCGCAGTGTAACTGCGAGGTTTTCATCAACCTGTTAGACCTTTCAAACCTTCTTACTGTCAATCTCGTTTCCATTTCAGCGTTGAATGACCTCGCAGGCTCCAGCGCTTGGGCTTTGGCCTAAATTCTGTATTCTGTTCTATTCTGTGCGGTTCAAGGTTCACACATTAACCAGAGCCGAAAAATATCAGTTGGCCTATATTCATGAAGATATTTGGCTACTGGGTACGTTCATAAATCCTAGACATGAGTTTGGTCCTAACGAAAAATTGACCTGATGAGAATTCATTTTCTTAATGCGAACTGATAGGGTCATGGACCTTTTTTATATTTTTTTCTCAGTTGCCAAACTCTTGAATTTACAACTGTCTTCTTTCCCTTACTCCTATAAATTCTGCCCTTCTGAGGTGTGTGTGTGGCTCTGTCACATCCTACAGGATTGATGCGGATCTCCTCCTTTCCAGTTTCATTTAATGTTTTCTTTCTGATATAGAATAAGTTAAGTTCCGTAGGGGGATAGTGCCATCAGCGCACTTCATATGGTGTACTGTATGCATTACTGTAGGTTGTTTGCAGTGTCCCTTTGCACCAGCATTTTAACCTTTCACTGGACCTCTGTTCCCATTTCCTTTCTTCCATCTTGCTGTATAGCCAATCCAACTCCCTCTTTTCACCTTAAGCACTGAAAGGTTGATCTAGTGGAAAACTGAAGATTTTTGAAGAAGCGTGTTTTGCTTGATAACAGATGTTTTATTGTTGATTATAGTACTAGGGTCTCCTGGACATATTTAAGCTGGGTGACATTCTGAAACCCTTGGGCAAAATTTTTATAGCCAAAATTCAAAATGGCCGACACCGCCATAAGGAAAATCTTAAATTTGTGATATCTAAGCTTCTAACTGACCTGGAAACGTGATTTTTGTAGCTAAATGTATGTTTTAGGAGAATTATGAGACACCAAGACAGGTCATGATTATGATTCATTAAGTCATTGTACATATTTTGATGATAGAGGCCGAAAATTGGCCCAAATTCTTAATCGAACTGTTTGCATGTTTTTCATAGTAGTTACAAATTACATAATAATTGTTGATAGTTTGATGGTGGTGGCATACATTAAGTTCCTTGTCTGTCTTATTTCAGATGAACAAAAATGGCTGACCAGGATTGCTATTTGAAAGAATATGTTAACTGTAGTGGCAGTGGGAAAGGTAGTTTTACTTCGGCAGCACGGTTACGAACAGCTAGTATTAGTAGAGGTGACAGCTTGCATGCTCAGCTGTCTGAAGATTCAGACACTAGGTACTGGTGTCACAAGAATTGTGTGTCAACCTACACATCTAAGACACTCATCCAGAGGCAAATTTCAAAATGTTCAGCGTCCAAACCCCCACCGAAAAAGCGGAGTCGTCGATCAGAAGATAATGTTTTCATTTTCCAAAAGCATTGTTTCATTTGCGGTAAAACATGTGAAGAGCGGGATCCAAAACATCCAGAACGATGGCGTCCATATAGTTACTGTAGAACTGCAGACCGAGGAAAATTACAAAGGACATTCAAGGAAGTTATTCTTGACACATGTGATCAACGGAATGATCAATGGGGAGACCAAGTGAGGCTCCGTATCCAGGCTACAGTTAGCGATTTGCATGCAGCAGATGCCAAATATCACCGAGACTGCCTGCAGACTTTCAAATCTCTACGTCACTTGGACAATGCGCAGATTGAAGCTAATTGTGATGTGGATAGAGCTTTTGCGGAGGTCATAGACAGTATGATCATTGACAAGACTAAAATATGGAATGCCATCGAACTTGAGGAATTGTATTACTCCTATGGTGGTACACAGATGTCACGCAGGCTTCTGATTGAGAACTTATCCAATGAACTGGAACCAGATCTCCTTGTTCTCTCAGGCATTGGTGTGGCAAGCATCCTTGTTTTCAGAAGTAAAGTGTCAATACATAAGAAATTAGTTGGCAACAGTGAAGATGTAATTGACCAAGCCATAGAAAGATTAGCCAAAGTGATCATTAGAGAAACCAAGGAAATAAAGCGTGACCAGGAAAGATATGATACTAGAATAACTTTAGAAGATGCACTTTCCAGCAGCAGCCCAACTATGCTGAGATTGTTGTCAAGATTATCTTCAAAGCTCGATGGAAACCTTCAAGCTGCAATGGCAGGAAACATGGTTATCCTTTATTCAAAATTCATTTCTGTGAACCTTGCTGTGGTCATTATGCTTTTGGTGCTTTTATTTTATTGCTTTGCTTTTGGTGCTATGCTTTTGGTGCTATGCTTTTGGTGCTATGCTTTACGTGTTGGGGTATTAATTAGGGTTTTCTCCCTTCAGATATTGCCTATACTATCTCCACTCCATGTCAAAGTTACCCAGTCTAGTCCAGAAAGAGTTTATGAAGGGCAATCATGTAATGCGTCATCAAAGTGGTATCTGGAATGGATTATGGTCAGACCTCTTCATTGAAAGTACATTCATGAGATATGGTCACAGTACTGGAGGTTTAGTTGGTATAACTTTGCAGCCATCTACAGTGAAGAGATGGGCACTTAGTCTCCATCTATGTGCACAGCTCAGAAAAGATGTCATGTCCTTGTCAGATCCAGATGAGCAGACTACTGTGACAACTCATAAGGAAGAGGGCCCATCAAGAATACAAACTGATGCCATAGACAGAGAGAAGATCAGAGACAAGCTGACAACATGCATTGATCCCTTGAATTCTGACAGCCATCAGCCTGGTGTCCTTGTAAACATTGTCACAGGGAGGGTGGCATCACCTTCTGTCAACATTGACGAATCTGTGAAGTTGGGAAAGCATTTGATGAAAAGCTATGAGGATGGCTGGCCTGAGAGCTTTCATAAGCCACTAGCAAAGCCTACAGTAACCATGGCTGAACAGAAGAAGAGAATCAAAATTGGGAATGTTCCAGTATATGATCCATCTTTGATATATGGTAGAGTTTTGTGTCTACAGAAGGTCAGAGACATCAACATGCAGGATGTGCTCAGCTATGAGTTAGCCTCTGCACCACCATCCATGTTTGACAAATCAGGGAGATGAGGATTA
This sequence comes from Macrobrachium rosenbergii, assembly GCF_040412425.1. Taxonomy (NCBI): domain Eukaryota; kingdom Metazoa; phylum Arthropoda; class Malacostraca; order Decapoda; family Palaemonidae; genus Macrobrachium; species Macrobrachium rosenbergii. The sequence continues at coordinate 17,849,840 of NC_089799.1, forward strand.
CCAAAGCAAAGTCCAGTTTGAAGACTAAGCTACAAGTTGAGCAGTCAGAGCGTTTGTCCACACCTGCAGATGTTATTGTTCTGGATGGATGCGCCATACTGTGGGTAGTTCGCTGGCCAGCTCATGGTCTTGTGCAAGACTTCATCAAGAACTTCCTTGATTATCTCTCACGTCAGCTAAACACCACTGACACATATCTAATCTTCGATAGGTATTATGATAATAGCATTAAGGACATCACAAGATCATTCCGAGCTGGGAAAGATGCTAGTAGGGAACATCACCTGTCACTTCTTACACCGCTTCCATCTCAGAAGGTGTGTCTCACTGTGACAAAGAATAAAGTACAGCTGATAAACTTGATCTGGCTGTACATCAGAGAGCACCACGACCTACTTCCACAAAATGGAAATGCACTGGTTGTAACAGGCTCACTGCCGACACCCATGCAGGTCAGTGATGGACAAGTTCAGGAGCGGCAAGATCTTCGCACGACGCATGAAGAGGCTGATGTAATCATTGCACAGCAGGTAGTCCATCTGGCTGAAACAGGGCACAGCAATATTCGGGTGGTGGCTGATGACACAGATGTTTTTGTGTTACTACTGCATTTTTACAAGCAGAGACAGCTTACATGCAATCTAGTCATGATGGGGACAAGTTTAGGAAGAAAATGTGCTGATATCAAAGCAACTGTTAAGGAGCATGAGGACATCATTGAAGATATCTTGCCAGCACATGTATTGTCTGGCTGTGATACTGTGTCAGCATTGTGGGGCATAGGGAAAGGAACTGTGTTCAATGTTCTCAAATCTGGAAAGAAACACCTTAACACAATTGGCATTACAACAGAGAATGAGGCCTCTGTTATACTCCAGTCTGTTGCCTTCATTGCATCATGCTATGGCCACCAGAATGAAACTGATATGACAGCTCTGCGTTACCAGGTCTGGTTAGGTAAGATGGCCAACCATAGGCTAAACTCTGCTCCTGAATTGAGAGTTCTACCCCCTACGAGTGAAGCTTTCAAGCAAC
>NC_089799.1:17863374-17883374 GCF_040412425.1 Macrobrachium rosenbergii
ACAATTATCGTAGCCACGAGAATTAATTCAGAGAATGCAAGCTGCGACGGACAGCATTTCAGTCAAAGATTTTATGCACTTGAATTGGTGAGCGAGTTCAAGAAGGTCTGTGTAGAAATTTATGAATGAAATTCCGAGACATAGGTTCAGATGTTGTCTCAGTGCAAAGTGGTTTATGTGTGGCCCCGGCAACTATAATTATCTTCTAGGTATCATCGTTCTGTAGAACTTCTAAGCTTTGCGTTCACGCTGTTATTAGATATGAGAGAACAGATTATAACCCTCTAATCCCGGCAGGTTAATCAGGTAGACAATCACTACAATTTCACAACCTGATTATGACCAGAGGGTTAGCAAACAATTTCACCCTTGTGTTTTTTCATCATTTGTTTATTGTTGGTTATAAAAAACCATGGTTATTCATTTGCTTTCGTGACCATATTTTGCCCACTGTCATTCCGCCCTTGAAGAATTAAGAACATTCAAATACAAAGGAGAAAAAAATGGGTGTGCTAATTAAAAAGAAACGACAGATAGTCGACCAGTCTCAAAAACCCTCCTTGATTACTTGCCCTAAAATGCAGCTTGCTTCGGGGAAATGAACTCATTGCCTTCAACCCTACACGAATCAGTTGTTTATTTGCCGTTTTTTGGTACCTTTGGGCAATATTTTCACTTCCATTGTGAGGTATTTCAGACAGAATGAAAGAATTGGCGTTTGTTTCTACTCTGTTACTATTTTTTTTCTTGCAGTTTTTACTTCCATTTGAGCTGCTCCTTTTTTAAGAAATGATTTTTTTTTGTTGGGGGGGGGGGGGATTGGGGGCGGCCGGCCGGTGGGGTGGTTCAGGTTAATACTGACAAGTCTATTTGTGTTGTTATGCGGCAATATTTGAGGAATAGTTTTTTTTTATATTTACTACTTCATTTTTTCTTATCAAAAGTAGTTATTCATTTCTTCTGAATTTCAGTCAGTCGATCTTGGCATACCGACTCCGTTAAACCTACTACCCAGAACATCAGTGGATTGTTGAAGGTTCCCTAGTTTTCTGTAAAAGAGAACTATTGTGCCGGCTTTGTCTGTCCGTCCGCACTTTTTTCTGTCCGCTCTTTTTCTGCCCGCCCTCAGATCTTAAAAATTATTGAGGCTAGAGGGCTGCAAATTGGTAAGCTGATTATCCACCCTCCAGTCATCAAGCATACCAGATTGCAGCCCTTTAGCCTGAGTAGTCTTTATTTTATTTAAGGTTAAAGTTAGCCATAATCGTGCGTCTGGTAACGATATAGGACAGGCCACCACTGGGCCGTGTCTGAGAGCTTCATGGCCCGCGGCTCATACAGAAAACTCGATTGCGCCGAAGAAACTTCGGCGCATTTTTTACTTGTTTTTTTTATAGAACACAAAAATCCGTAAGGAGACGGGTTATGGATGCCTTTCATTCTAGATAGACTTGAAAACATTATACAGTTAGATTAGTGGCACTCACTGCTTGAGAATGTTCTTGTGAAAGCTAAAGTTCTAAAATAAATGGAAAGTTTCTCAAAATATAATTAGCGAAAAATATTGAATTATTATTATAACGAGAACAATTCGAGCACCTTAAGAAAGAATAAACGTTTGTTGTGATATCCATAATGTAAAAAAAAAATAGCACTTGTTTTATTTAAATCATGTTTTTTTACATTTTATGTGACTGTGGATTTTTATTCACAAAAATAAAATGAAAATTGAATGTACAAATTTCAGAAGTATTTTTTTCAAGACACCAGATGCACAAAGGAAGCAAAATAAGAAATCCCCCAGGGCTTCAAGAATTTATCTCCTTTTCTGATTTATCAATATTTTAAAATGTTAATTGATGATAAGGTCTTGATTACAATGCTACTGTCACCATGAATCATTTGAAGGTATAAATTCGGCAAGTAGTTTTTCCAGGATACCAGATGCACAAGAATTAAAAAAGACAATTCAGTTTTAATCGTTTATCTTCTTTTCTGTTTTATCTAGACGCGAAAGCGTATCAACTGATGAATAGGCCTTTACTCTAATGCTACTGTCACTATAAATCTTTTGGTTATGACACAATGCCTAATTTACTTTCGTTTTAGTCCTCGACTTCAGACTAAAATATGGGGTTTATGGTAAATCTGAATTTTCTACTGAACTTACTTCCCCTCTTCTCTTCTGTTATTACATATAATAAAGAAGAAGAAGAAGAAGATTTACATATTGTTGGAATGGAATGGAATGGAATGGAATATGGAGTTTAGGCCAAAGGCCAATCACTGGGACCTATGAGGTCATTCAGCGCTGGGGAGGAAATTGAGAGCAGGTAGGTATAAGAGGTGTAACAGGAAGAAAACCTCGAAGTTGCACAGTGAAATAATTGTTGGGAGAGGGTGGATAGCAAGGTGGAAGAAAGATATGAATGGAGGTACAGTAAAACGAACGAAAGGGGTTGCAGCTAGGGACCGAAGGGACGCTGCAAAGAACCTTTGGTAATTATCGTTGGGGTCTTTCAGTTTGCGCGTAATCCACTTTTTCCTCCCACTTCCCTGGTTCCTCTCTACCTATGTATACAAAGAGCGTGTTCTGACTTTAGATCACGTGACTGGGTCCTGAATATGTTTTATGCGTGACCAAGATAATTAGTGTCGGGTCCAGGTACCACTTGTCTTCGTTTTATTTGAATAAATACTTCCTCTGAAGATACGTTTATCTCTAGTCGTTGTCCACATCGTATCATCCTTTGAAAGAACTTTTTTGTTTAAAAGTATGCTGACAAATTAAAGCAGTGGTTTTTAACTTTTTATTATCACGCGCCCTCTAAGAGTTGGTTCTTCCCTCAACGCCCCCCGCCCCTTGCATCTATGAGTAAAATTCCCTCCCAGATTTAAAGGAAAAAAAAAAAAAAAGAGAAAGAGAATGGGTGTTTTTATTCTTTCGGGAATGAATTAGTGAGATACTTGATACTGCTTCTTATCGACTCTTGTTAATAGAATAACGAATATAATTAAAGAATTTTTAGTTTTCCCCTAGGTCTTGCGCCCCCCCCCCTTAGAAATTTCTGATGTCCCCCTAGGAGGGCGCGCCCCCAGGTTGAGAACCACTAAATTAAAACATATTTTAGAAACATATTCATCATATGATTGAGAGTCACAGAACGCACAGTTTGATGTATAAGACCATGATACGGTGGTCAAAGTCACTGTCTGGCATGGCTTCTAAACCAGGCAATGGTTCGAATCCTGCCGGGGAAGAAGCACTTATCAATAATAGAAATCCCCTTGGGTGTAAGTTATGCCTAAGGTATAGTGAGCTTTATGTTAAACGATATTTAAGGCTTAATATTTGGGAACACTAAAAAGTCATGTGTTTATAAGTGAAAAGAAATTATATATATGTATATATACATAATATAATTTCTTTTCACTTATAAACACATGACATATATATATATATATATATATATATATATATATATATATATATATATATATATATATATATATATATATATATATATATATTTATAAAGGCACAACATACACCCACATATATATAATATATATATATGAGAAATGTGCGTTTGCATGCATGTAGGTACATATATATATATATATATATATATATATATATATATATATATATATATATATATATATATATATATATATGTATATATATATCTGTGTGTGAATGTGTGTGCTTATTTCCTTTTATAATTCAACCATTGCACTACTGAGTTTCATTTAGATTTTAATATGGGCAGAGGAAAGCATTCTATTTAAATTGCCTGGAGTGTAGTATACAGTATATATTATGTATGAGAGACTGGGAAATAAAATCATTTCTAGCTTCTCTTGCCACATTCCCATGCATCACAGAAGCTAAGCAGAGGGTCACCTTCATGAAAGGTTAACAGAATGAGAGAACAGAGTAAATGGAAAACAGAAGTTTATCAGATATGCGAAGTTAGGTGGAGATTATTATAGCGTCATTTAGATGAAACTGAAAGCTTTTTAAAATGAGCCATATTTCATCAGTATCTCTAATGGGTTTTCAGAAGTGTTATCAAGCAATTAAAGGATAATAGGTTCTGAGGAAAAAATATATTTTATGACGAGAGGGGAACACTTTTTCTGTCCGCCCTCAGATCTTAAAAACTACTGAGGCTAGAGGGCTGCAAATTGGTATGTTGGTCGTCCACCCTCCAATCATCAGGCATACCAAATTGCAGCTCTCTAGGCTCAGTAGTTTTTATTTTGTTTAAGGTTAAAGTTAGCCATAATCACACTTCTGGCAACGATATAGGATAGGCTACCACCAGGCCGTTGTTAAAGTTTCATGGGCCGCGGCTCATACAGCATTATACCGAGACCACCGAAAGATAGATCTATTTTCGGTGGCCTTGATTATACCTGTAGCTGCTGTACAGAAAACTCGATTGCTCCGGAAAAACTTTGGCGCATCTTTTATTTGCTCTTTTTCTAGGCCGTAGGATCGTGGTAGACTTAATATTTCAATTAAACAACTAAATTCTCTCTATAAGGAGAGGTCTTTTGATTCTTTTTTTTTTTTTAAGGATTTTGAGACTTGCTCAAAATCCTATTTCTGTTTTATACCCTTTTCATAATATTTATGTTTCTTATGGAATGCTTTGTATAGAAGTGCTTACCTGTGATGAATTTTTTTTTTTTTACTTTGATTAATATTTTGGAATTATTACAATAGGAACTTTGTTTCAAAGTATGATTTTAGAATTAGCACAAAAGAAGTTTTTTTTTTTTCAAATAGGGACATTTATTAAGATTCTGGAGACAGCATTTTTAAACCTCAGTCTTTTACCTGTGAATTTTTTTTTCGAGTAGACTGTATCTTTCCTGAGTAACTTTGGCGTTCGTTTTAAATACCTACTTTGTACTGTTGCTTTTCTACGAGTTTGAACACTTTTACTCTGGTTTTCATACATGCATTTCTTTACTTAGAGTTTTAGCAGTAATCCTTAAATTTGGTTCTGGTGACAGATGAGTATTTGAGTAAAAAACAATTTTATTATTTTGTAAAGTATTTCAACCTCATGACGGAATTCCGTGTTGCCTTAAAATACTTCTCGCTCTACAGAACCTTTGAGTCTAGTTTTCTTCTTACGTGATGTAATGAAGAAAAGTTAAGTATATCGTAGTTTAACCAGACCACTGAGCCGATTAACAGCTCTCCTAGGGCTGGCCCGAAGGATTAGATTTATTTTTACGTGGCTAAGAACCAACTGGTTACCTAGCAACGGGACCTACAGCTTATTGTGGAACCCGAACCTCATTATGACGAGAAATTAATTTCTATCACCAGAAATAAATTCCTCTAATTCTTCATTGGCAGCTCGGAGAGTCGAACGCTGGGCCAACAGCGTGCTAGCCGAAAGCTCTACCCACCCCTCCAATGAAGAACATGAAGAGCCATTGACTGTAGATTGGCGGTTGGCCAGAAATATTTTATCATTGCGCTTAATATCTCTTATAGGCCTATTTACTCTTGCTAAATTTTGATAAGAGGTTTTGAATAAGTAGCTTTGTTGCAAGACTTAAAATTGCATCGAGTACTCTGCGATTGCTTTGGAATGCCTGCATTTTCCTTAACTATTGTTACACGCCTCAGTAATAGGCCTAGTGTTCGATATACTTTACTTTTATTAGAAAACTCTCCTTCGCTCACGGCCTGCACTTCGTAAATTTGTGTATTCCATTCAAATCGTTCTCTTCGGTAATACCTAACTCTCCATGAATCTGTATTCTAACAATGGTGGGAGCAGACACTAATAGCTGTTTGGACAATGGCCTATTCATTTCAAATGCCAATCCCAAAAGGACAATGAAGGTCAACGAAATTGATGTTTTGATCACTCAACGCATATATTGCATTGGAGGCATTCTACCTGAAATTAATAACGAAAGGACGAAAGTCCTGTATCTCTGCATAGAGAATTGTATCTAACCGTGTTCCCGATATTTTGATGAACTGGTTGTGTATGAGTTAGGTTTTGATATATATATATATATATATATATATATATATATATATATATATATATATATATATATATATATATATATATATATATCCTACGAATCTGTTGCTGTCTCTGATGCTTAGAAGCACCAACGAATCTGACTATTAATTGCTAACATATGTATAAATAAAAAACATTAAACAAATGACACGAAGCATAACACCAGAAGCGGAAAAATAACTTTGTACGCAAGAAAGTATGATAACAACGTTTATGTGTGATCAATCGACAAAGCTTACTCCACCCACGTACGACCTGAAGAAGAGAAGTAATGGCTACTGATGGATAATAGCAGTTAGATTAATGGGGGTCCCCCCCCTCTCACATCGACGCATCCTTCACCCTCCCCCAAAAAAAGAACCCTGTCCCAATGCCTATCTTCGATTAAACAGGAATTGAACTTGGTATGAGTACAATGAACGTCGCCGGTATTACCACTGAGCTGCCAAGGTCCTGTAGTTTATTTATATGATAAAATTTGACTTTTCTATGTCTTATAAAAATATGGAAGTAATAAACAGAACGGGTATTTGTTGAGTACTTTTTTTCACGCCGCTGGATAATAAAGAACTATCGTCAGTCACACGATTTGTAACATACTTAATATAATATGCTAATTTACTATCATCCCTTGACATAAGGAATACACTACCTGTGGCATTACCTTCTGGCACGACTTATGTTATAACTTGAGTTTCCTTCTTAGCATTCTTATAAAATTTTTCTTCCTCTGTACAAATTAAACCATTCTCGAGTAGTTCCCATCATTCGACATAAAAGGCTGAATTATTATCTAAATATTGGTCTGATTCAGATCGATCAAAATTGGTGAAAAGGAAGGAGAGACACATACGTTAAGAATTGCATCATTTCCTAATATAGCTATACATATATATATATATATATATATATATATATATATATATATATATATATATATATATATATATATATATATATATATATATATATATATATATATATATATATATATATATATATATACATAATTATCTAAATATTGGTCTGATTCAGATAGATCAAAATTTGTGAAAAGAAAGGAGATAGACATACATTAATAATTACAGTTAAATTCTAATATATATATATATATATATATATATATATATATATATATATATATATATATATATATAATCTAAATATTGGTCTGATTCGGATAGATCAGAATTTGTGAAAAGGAAGCAGAGGGGGCATACCTTAATAATTACAGTTCATTTCTTTATATAAATATATATATATATATATATATATATATATATATATATATATATATATATATATATATATATATATATATATATATATATATATATATATATATATATTATATATAAAAAAAGCACGTTAAAACGAAGAAGAAGAAGATATATGTTATGTGTGTGTGTATTGTGTATGTGTGTGCGTTTGTGTATGTATGAATGTATGTATCCTTGAGTGCATGCATACATTCATGCATTCCTGTCTGAAAAGGAAACTTTTTAAATACATTATCGCATTAAACGTCGGTATTAACATTGAAATCAATATTCTGACCTTTGAGTCATTCTAAAATGATGAGGTTAGTTGCTTTAATAACTTGACGCTGTTGCAATAAGGAAACGCGATTGACCTACATCTGTGCAAAGACAGAATAATATTGCACGTTTATTTAACAGTGACTCTCAAGTATGTATAGCTCTAGTTTATTTTTTCAGCCTTAATTGAGAAATGAATTATAAAAAAATTACAAGATTAATTAAAAAAATAATTTGAAACGGAACATGCAATACGAAATATACGCAATATACGAAACATTGACTAAATTAGGAGGAAAATAAAAGAGGAAAATACAAAATCAAATAAAACGAAATAAGTGCCAGTACAAAACCTAACCTAACCTTAAAACTGAAACAGAATCGCTTGCCCAAAGAAATCATGGATTGTGCAAGAAAACAAAATACTCTGCGTTCAAGAGTTAATAAAAAAAATCAAAATTCTTTCTTACTGAGAAATAGATAAACGAAGGAATAAGTGAAAAGCAGAAGTTCTGAAAAGAAATAAATGTTGCTGACGGTAAAATACCAGAGAATCTATTTCTATAGCTCTGTCTGTATTGGAAAAGAAAGATTGGATAACTTTGCTCTTCCGAGTATCAGGTTCAGTATTTTTTGCTATAGGTCGCCAGGAGTTGAATATTTAGCAACACAAGTTTCCATTCAATATTTAGAATATTATTTACGCTCAGATAGTCTCCTTTCCCTTTCAGACGGGTTGTATTTATAAGGTGTTACATTTCCGTTTCTAAAAATGTTCGTTACTAGAAATGATTTTGCTACCCGGCACCCACACTCCCGTCGACATGAAGGTTATTGTAAGCAAGCTGAATATGTTTGTGGGATGAGGAAATGGTATTTTTATTAAGGGAAAAGTGAGATTATGTGAGGCGCAATTATAAGAAAGGAGAGCAGAAGGATTGTGTGCAGGAGTATACGATGGTATATTAAACGGTTACTGCGGAGGGGAGGTGGAGGGGAAAAATTAGGGCAGTTGATTAAAAAAAAGGGGAGGTTGACGTATAAGTAAGGTCTTCAGGTTCTGCAATTAAGAACGGATGTTAATCCTTCTCCGTCATATCACCTGGTGCATTAAGACTGTAACAGCTGGTCATGTATAAGTGCATATATATATATATATATATATATATATATATATATGTATGGCTATATATATACAATTATACATATATTCATACACACACACACACACACACACACACACATATATATATCATATATATATATATATATATATATATATATATATATATATACTATATATATGATAGTTTTGTCATTATATCTTTGTACTTTAAAATAATAAGCTCTAAACCACTCATTGAGTTAAAATTCATTATACTCCTGCATAATCTATGCCAGAGGAATTGCATATTTTATGAGGAGTGCTCTATCCTTCACAAGGACTCAACCTATGTCATTGTTGGTGGAAACACAGAGTGACTTTGTCTATGCAATCAACTGTGAATTAATAATAATTAATTTCCACTGTTACCATATTCCTGTGAAATTCAGATTCTGTTATTAAAATACAAGCCACCTCATTTCCACTACGAAAGAGAACACAGAATTTTGTAAATGAACGTCCCTAACAAATATACATGGATAATATTCCTATATTATGTTATTGGATGCAGAAGGTTGAAATGGAGGTGACATGACACTTGACTATATTTCATATGAAGTCAGTATTTCTTTGGAGAAACAACTTGAGGAGGAAAAATAATCGTATATGTATCTTGGAAACTTGTCTGCACTTCCAGCTGGCACATATCAATATTGAGCCTTGTGTTATATTAGTAAAACTTCTGTTGAGAAACAAAAGGCTACCGTCTGAGTATAGTAAAATGTTTAAAAGTGATAAAAAAGTTATTTCAAACCAATAATAAGCCTTCTTTCATATATAGTAGTGTAATACGACAAAATGAGCCTCCTTCAAAAAGTGTTATGACTGAAAATGTGTCCTTCCAAAGTGTCATGATTTAGAAAGATGTCTCCCAAAGAAGGTTCGTGAAGGAGAAAAGTGTCATGAAACATGGGTCGTGAATAAATAGATGTCCTCCTAAAGAAGTGTCCTTTCAAAGAAAGGTCGTGAAAGAAAGGTGTCCTTCAAAGGAGGTTCATGAATGAAAAGGTGTCCTTCAGAGAGGGTCATGAATGACAAGATGTCCTTCCAAACACAGGTCATGAATGAAAGGTGTCCTTCAAGAGAGTCATAAATGGGAAGGTGTCCTTCTAAGAAGGGTCATGAATGAGAAAGGTGTCCTTCAAAAGAAGAAGATATGAATGAGAAGAGTGTCCTTCAAAGAAGGGTCATGAATGAAAAGGTGTCCTTCCAAGAAGGGTCATGAATGAGAAAAGGTGTCCTTCAAAGAAGGGTCATGAATGAAAGGTGTCCTTCAAAGAAAGGTCATGAATGAGAAAGGTGTCCTTCAAGAAGGGTCATGAATGAAAAGGTGTTCTTCAAAGAAGGATCATGAATGAAAGTGTCTTCCAAAGAAGTCATGAATGAGAAAGAACGTCCTTCAAAGAAGAGTCATAAATGAAGGTTTCCTTCCAAGGAGGTCATGAATGAGAAAGGTGTCCTTCCAAATGAGGGTCATGAATGAGAAGGTGTCCTTCAAAGAAGAGGTCATGAATGAGAAAGGTGTCCTTCCAAGAAGGATCATGAATGAAGAGTGTCCTTCAAGAGGATCATGAATGAGAAAAGTGTCCTTTCAAAAAGAGTCATAAATGAAGGTGTCCTTCCAAAGAAGGGCCATGAATGAGAACAGTGTCCTTCAAAAGAAGGATCATGAATGAGAAAAGGTGTCCTTCAAGAGGATCATGAATGAGAAGAAGGCGTCTTCCAAAGAAAGAGTCATAAATGAGGAAGGTTTCCTTCCAAAGGAGGTCATGAATGAGAAGGTGTCCTTCCAAAGGAGAGTCATGAATGAGAAGGTGTCGCTTCCAAAGAAGGTCATGAATGAGGAAGGTGTCCTTCCAAGAAGGATCATGAATGAGAAAGGTGTCCTTCAAAGAGGGTCATGAATGAGAAAGGTGTCCTTTCAAAGAAGAGTCATAAATGAGTTTCCTTCAAAGAGGACCATGAATGAAGGTGTCCTTCCAAGAAGGTCATGAATAAGAAGGTTTCCTTCAGAAAGGGTCATAAATGAGAAAAGTGTCCTTCAAAGAGTAGGGTCATGAATGAGAAAGTGTCCTCCCAAAATGTCATGAATGAGAAAGTGTCTTCAAAGGAGGGTCATAAATGAGAAAAGTGTCCTTCCAAGGAGGTCATGAATGAGAAAGGTGTCCTTCAAGGAGGGTCATAATGAGAAAGGTGTCCTTCAAAAGGACCATGAATGAGAAAGAGCGACTTCAAGAAGAGTCATAAATGAGAGGTTTCCCTTCAAAGGAGAAGTCATGAATGAGAAAGGTGTCCTTCAAAGGAGAGTCATGAATGAGAAGGTGTCCTTCAAAGAGGGCTATGAATGAGAAAGGTGTCCTTCAAAGGATCATGAATGAGAAAGGTGTCCTTCCAAGTGGGATCATGAATGAGAAAGGTGTCCTTTCAAGAAGAGTCATAAATGAGAAAGGTGTCCTTCAAAAAAGGTCATGAATGAGAAAGTGTCCCTTCAAGAAGGGTCATGAATGAAAGGTGTCCTTCCAAAGAAGGGTCATGAATGAAAAAGTGTCCTTCAAAGTAGGGTCATGAATGAAAAAGGTGTCCTCCCAAAGAAGGGTGTGAATGAGAACGGTGTCCCTTCCCAAGGAGGGTCATAAATGAGAAAAGTGTCCTTCTAAAGAAGGGTCATGAATGAAAAAGTGTCCTCCCAAAGATGGGTCATGAATGAGAACCAATGTCCTCCCAAAAAGGGTCATGAATGAGAACAGTGTCCTTCAAAGGAGGGTCTTAAATGAGAAAGGTGTCCTTCCTAAAGGAGGGTCATGAATGAAAAATGTGGCTTCCAAAGGAGGGTCTGAATGAGAAAGTGTCCTTCAAAAGGGTCGTGGTGAAAAAGTGTCCTTCCAAAGAAGGGTCATGAATGAAGGTGTGCTTCAAGAAGGGTCATTAATGAAAAAGTGTCCTTCTAAAGATGGGTCGTGAGTGAAAAGATGTCCTTCCAAAGAAAGGGTCATGAATGAAAGGTGTCCTTCAAAGAAGGATCATGAATGAAAAGGTGTCCTCCAAAAAAGTGTCATTAATAATAAAGTGTCCTTCCAAAGTGTCATTAATAATAAAGTGTCCTTCCAGAAAAAGTCATGAGTGAGGTAGGTGTTTTAATATATTATGAATGGTAAAACAGAAAAAAATCCAACAAATGTTACAAAATAGATAGAAATTGTATTGGAATATGAGTATACAAATATCTATATGTTATATAGTTAAAAAGTATTGCCAATATAAGTTCAGAAATAAATACCGTTAATACAACTAATTGTTCTGTAGTGAGTTTGAAAAAATTTAAAAAATAAACGTCTCAAAGTCGATGGAAAAGTGAAATAAACAAAGTTTTTCATCATAAAAATAAGACAAAAGTTTGCTAAACTTTTTCTTTGGTTGCAGTAGTGTTAAATAAGGTTGATAACAAAGAAATTTCCATTGGCAAATACGCTGGTTTGTTTTCATTTTCTGCAGAGAAATAATTTTAGCTATCACTTTTTTTATCTAAAGCTAGTGAAGCTAAATAAACCGAGGAACAATTGTTGTGCGATATCTCTCTCTCTCTCTCTCTCTCTCTCTCTCTCTCTCTCTCTCTTCTTATTTCAGGGAGGATTTAATTTTGCTTTAATGTCATCTAATCATTTTAATACATAATAATATTTTTGTGTAACACTATATGGAAAATACGCTAATAATGGCAAAATATAATTAAAGAATGCCACTCTCTCTCTCTCTCTCTCTCTCTCTCTCTCTCTCTCTCTCTCTCTCTCTCTCTCTCTCTTATTTCAGGAGGGATTTAATTTTGTTTTAATGTCATTTATTCATTTATAAATAATAATATTTTGTGGGACAATGTATGGAAAATACGCTGATAATAAAAAATTTAATTAAAAAAAGAATACCATCTCTCTCTCTTTCTCTCTCTTTTCTTATACCCACAGAATTTACTTTTGTATTATGTCATGTATTCAGTTCATATGTTATATATATTTTCAGGCACTACATAAAAGAATATCCAAATAAACAAATTTAAACAAGAACTCTCTCTCTCTCTCTCTCTCTCTCTCTCTCTCTCTCTCTCTCTCTCTCTCTCTCTCTCTCTCTCTCTTCCACGGCATTAATTTTCTAATGTTATATATTCAGTTCATATACAATGTATTTTGTGGAAGCAAGTTTAATTAAAAGAATAACTCTCTCTCTCTCTCTCTCTCTCTCTCTCTCTCTCTCTCTCTCTCTCTCTCTCTCTCTCTCTCTCTCTCTCTCCAGTTAAAAAATGCCTACTGTCTTGATATGAGTATAAATATTTTAAGAAGGAGCGTAATTGACTTCTTGAATGTGAAACCTTACTGGTTACCCGAGAGGCCCTTGCTCTTCATTTCAGATTAACAACTACGTGGTTACGGTAGGAATAAACCAAAGAAATATATATATATATATATATATATATATATATATATATATATATATATATATATATATATATATATATATATATATATATATATATATATATATATATATATATATATATATATATATATATATATATATATATATATATATATATATATATATACATATATTTGTATATATATACATACACACACACACACACACACACACACACACACACACACACACATATATATATATATATATATATATATATATATATATATATATATATATATATATATATATATATATATATATATATCAGATATGCTGAACATATAGTTGAATTAAATATATAAATAACCTATATATATTACAGACTAAATAATAGATTCAAATCCAGAGTATGTATTTATCGTATACATATATTGTGTGTATTCATAAAGTGAAGTTTGAATTGAGATGTATGGTCAATATCTATGAGGATAACCATTTCACTTACAAATTAGCGTCAAAACTATCATAAATGAGCAAGTGCACACACACACACACACACACACATTTCAGATTAACAACTACGTGGTTACACATAAACCAAAGAAATATATATATATATATATATATATATATATATATATATATATATATATATATATATATATATATATATATATATATATATATATTCCTTAGGATGGCGGGTTCTCGGCAATTGTTTTTGGATGCAGCCCCGATTCACAGTTCTGTATCAGACGTCTAATTCACTGCTGAACATACTTCAGTTGAATTAAATTTTTATACTTACAAAGTTACAACCTCATCTCAAAAGGAATGTATCCTTTTTTTCCTCTGTAACAGACTAAAAAATGAATAGATTCAAATCCCGAGTAGGCCAATGTATTTATCGTATACAATTCACTTTTGTGTAAGCTATTCCCAAAATAAAGTGAAGTTTGAATTGAGATGTATGGTCAATATCTATGAGGATAACCATTTCACTTACAAATTAGCGTCAAAACTATCATAAATGAGCAAGTGCTACAAATTTTGGACTCTGCTATCTTACTACAGAACCTGAATTCAAAAGGAGTATGTACAGGTGAATCAGAATCAATTCTATCTCACTTGATAGCCGGAAGCGTAAGTCCCTGTTTCCTCTGTATCAAACCCAAAAGACACAGGTTAACAACAAACAATGTCAACTGCATTCACCTGGAGGTCCCCGACAGGGTTCCTTTTCCCCTTTCACACACCTTACCACGATTGTGGGAAGAAGGGTGAATGGACGTCCATTTGATCATGATTTAGTTGAAGGGAAAGTCCGAAATTCAAGATAAAGAAGAAATTATTATTATGGTCCCTAAATGCAATGAAGACAAGCGAGTTTGACAAGTGAACTGCAGAGAGCATATATGGAGAAAACCCGATGAGAAGTAGGCTAGGATTAATGATCTGGAAGTTGGTACAAAATTCGCGGATGAAGTCATAGAGTCAGCAGTGATTTTTTGTCGTGTCAGTATTAGTAAAATTAAAAGAGATAATTTTTTTTTACAAAAGTACACGAACAGCCTTTGGTCTCTGAGAAAATTTTATAAATAAATATACTTTAAGAGTTTAAGTAATTAAATTTCAACAAAATTTTGCGCACATTACCGTTGGATTTACAGTTATTAAGTATAAGTTTGCGGTTTCATTTGCCGTTTTACTCAGCAACTTCTAGTACTATTCACCTCCATAATACAGAATCTGAGCTGTAATTCCATAAGCTCATGAAGTCTTTCATTTTCGTTTCTCTTTGGTAATCTGTATGTAACAAATCATAAAGATTCTCTATGAATCATCATAGGATAACAGTATCACGATATCTCTTTCGTTCATCGCTTGTCAGCCTTTTTACACTTTATCTTTTAAATACCCAACGTTTTATCAGCTTTCTTAGTTTTATCTACTTCTCATCAAATTCACTATTTTTCACCACTCTCATTCTGTCCTACGACTGCGCTTTAAAAGACTTCCTCTTTTTAATAGCTAAACCTCTCTTCTCAGTAAGAAACAACATAATTGCCTTTATTTCTCAATATGGTCCTGTACCGGCAATCACTCACTGAAGCGTTCCCCGCCGCACTTAATTTGTATATATAGTTTTTAATTTCCCATTTTTTGTTGTGTCCTTAATTGGCATTCCCCTTATTCCATTCAAGACGTAAAGGATTACGGAGAGCCTCGCCTCGTCCGCAGGATTTTATCCGAGAGAAACGATTCAGTCCTGAGGTTTTATGTCTTTCTGGTCCCACAGGATAATTGAATGTCATTCATCGAGAACTCGAATGTGAATGGGTTTCCAGTTTTTTTGTTCGTCTTTTATTTGTTTATTTATTTACTTGTTTTTGTTGTGTGTTCTCTATTCATACGTTACCAGTAACTTTTCATGGCTTGGATTCATGAAATAAAACTTATTGATCATTTTTCCCTGATGTCATGTCAATAGCAACATATTTACTACTGGGAACGTTCGAAGTTCTCAACCAAAAACCACCGTAATATTTTTTCAGGTAAACACTCCGAGTTTCATTCACAAGACGAATTTATTTTGAGATAAAACTATCGGAGTTTTGAAGCAGAGTATTGAATTCATATCTAACAGTTTCATTGCGTTCGGTGAAGTGATTAAGATGAAATGAAATTCTGAGATGGTGCTCAGTCATAGAGATTCGGAACTCTACAAGAAGCAATTAGATTATACAATTATTCGAAAGAACTTTTCAGTTACATTGTCATTTTATCCATAATTTTTAAGCCACTTTGCTAGTAAAATTATGAAAAAACACACACATATATCATTTTTATATATATGTATGTACACACACACACACACACACACACACACATATATATATATATATATATATATATATATATATATATATATATATATATATATATATATATATATATATATATATACTTCCACATAACACAGAAACACGATAAATTTAAAATAAAAATTTGCTCTCAAAGAAGTTTAGCATTCAACCTTCGGAGATCTGTGGAACTTATCACTTCTTGGGAGAGTCTTTTTAATACCTTGGATAAAGAGTGATCCTCTAGGTGCTGGACGAGAGAGAGAGAGAGAGAGAGAGAGAGAGAGCTCTTAAGGCGATTATGACGGAATTCCGAGAGATACTGTATTGAAAAGATAAGCAGTGCGAGAGATGAAGAAAAAAAAGATTTTTTAAGAACTGTAAGAAATTCTAAGGAAGAAGGACATTTTTGACGAAAGGAATAGATAGTATTAGACAGAAATAGTTATAAGGTATGAAGAAAAAATTCTCATAGCCTGTAGATTTAGCCTGAAGACTATCAGAAGTATATGGAAGGCAGAATAATATTTTAAATCTCTGAAGAATGTTGTTATTCTTATTCATGACGTGCAGAGATTTTTGTAGAACAAACGAAAAGACCCTGAATGCAAGTAGCCTGTAGAATTACTTTGTAGATTATCAAAAGAACTTGAGAAGAAAAAAATTTGAAATCTGTGAAGAAGATTAGTATTTTTATTTATGATGTGCAGACATTTTTATAAAAAAAAAAACCGAAGGATCAGAAATTATTCAAACAGCTTTCTCAGAAGATGCAATAATTATGTGAATCAGAAAAAAAGAACAAATTTTCAAAACAGGACTTAGAGAGGTTTGATGACTTCCAAATGAAAAATGAAAAAAGGACCTATCATAGTTTCTAAGAAATTGGAGAAACAAATGGAAGAAATAGTGCATAAACAATCAGGCCATGAACTAAATAAAAAATTATATAGATACACTCCTTTAAACAATTCATTCTTAGCTTGAATGCATAAGATCGTTCTGATCATATATATATATATATATATATATATATATATATATATATATATATATATATATATATATATATATATATATATATATATATATATATATATATATATATATATATATATATATATATATATATATATATATATATATATGTGTGTGTGTGTGTGTGTGTGTGTATGTATGCAAGTATACTTTAGAACTTTTTATCCTGTAATGTCTGTGGAAACAATGGTACCCTTACGAGTAATAAAAAATCAACACCATCCCGTTAAGGTAATAAAATCATTTTTTTTACAGACAATACTTTTCATGTCGTGACCCTTTCATAACTCTGAGGAATTTATCCGCCCTCCGTCAGTCCTTTCCGTTATGGTCATGCCCTTCGGAAGCTCACCATTCTTCTTATTGAATTTTGTTGGACATCAGTTCCTAGTCTTTGTTACGAGAGCTGTTTCTTATGGGCTTCTCGTAATAATAATACGAGGACGTTAGTCCCAGAATCCTTCGCTCACGGCCTTTCGTTTTTTAGTTATCTCTCATTTTATATGGCCATTCTTCGGCATCCAGTTCGTTTAGGTATTATTATTCTACCTTAAGTCAGTTTCAGGTGTTTGAAAATCTTTCGTTTTTAGGTAGATAACATAAAATTTGTTTTTTAATTAGTATAAGCTTTACAAATGTATATATATATATATATATATATATATATATATATATATATATATATATATATATATATATATATATATATATATATACATATGCATATATAAATATATATATATATATATATATATATATATATATATATATATATATATATATATATATATACAGTATATACATATGCATATATAAATATATATATATATATATATATATATATATATATATATATATATATATATATATATATATATATATATATTATACATATATGTCTGTATATTCATCAGTTACATTTTCATACCACCATATCCTTGTTGACTTTTTGGCCACATTTTCCACTTTCACATTGATTGATTTCCGCTAAATCAACTGATTTTGTTACAGTTGAAAATGTGGTCTAGCAAAGAATATTCTCATATCAGAGACGGAGAGAATATTTTTCGTACTCAGAGTATTTTATTTCTGCATTTCAATTCTGATTTTTATTTCTAATTGATACCAGTGATTATTTCAGTGTAATTTCACACATGCCGGTTTTAGTATAAGTCATGTATGGAAAAATTCATGATGTGGCGAAGAGAAGTATGTACGTTTTTGATAGAAGGAAAATAAGAGAAGGATAACCTTTTTAAATGTAAAGGATACAAAGTAGGTCCAGATACTGTAATTAGGGTCAGATATTTTTAAGAAAAGTGTCAGCGAGTCATCAGAGTATAACAAGTTTCTTAGGGCGAGAGACATCCTGAGCTACAAAAAATAAGGAGAAATTGCTGCTTTCATAAATGTTATATAGTTCATTTTATTGTCTGAATTATTTACCTTTAATTGATCGGCATGCAACGGCTACCCCATATAAAAATGGGAACAAGCTGGGAAGAAGAAGAATTGATCGGCATGCGAAATCATTCTTTGAACCTACTCACACTAAGAGTAAATGCATTTAAAATAATATAAGAAGAACTTTTGGGTCTTTCCATTCAGATTTTCTTTACATGCGAGAAAATTCTTGATATATAATAGCATTCACTTGTTTGGGTTTATATTCAAGAAATAAATAATAGATCTACAGTATAATTCATGCATAATAGAGGAGGAATAAAAATTCATGCTTATCTCATGTATAGAAAAAAACTCAATGCTGGATTAATTTGTTTTAGTAAACGATGAAGTGCACTTAGACAAATAGAGCAAAATAATTAAGTTTTTCAGCACAACAATTTTAGAAAGTATATATATATATATATATATATATATATATATATATATATATATATATATATATATATATATATATATATATATATATATATATATATATATATATAACAAAAATGGGTCTGCTCTCTCTCTCTCTGTCTCTCTCTCTCTCTCTCTCTCTCTCTCTCTCTCTCTCTCTCTCTCTCTCTTTCTTTCTTCTTCTTCTTCTTCTTCTTCTTCTTCTTCTTCTTCTTCTTCTTCTTTTTTTGACCTGTCATCGAAAGAAATATATACTTATTCGATCGAGCATAAGTGGGCGTCTCATGGCAGAATTTCAGGGAAACGAGAGAGTACGAAGTAAGCAAACATAAAAATCTTCCAATAAGTTATTGGCTAATCCACAATTTATTGGAATACTGCGGTAACTTAATCGATGAAAGTAGGATATCGTCAGGGGGAATTTTCATGATCTCTCTATAAAACGTGGATTAGCGAGTAACTTATTTCTAGGTGTCCTGAGAATTTTCCCCTAAAGTATAAGGGTACATAATGCAGTTCATGATAATTTTCTTCCTTCAAATAACACCAACTACGTGAAAACAAAACACCACATTTTGCACGTCAACCAGTTTATGTTCAAAATTTAGCAAATATTGCAAGAAATAAAAAAAATGTAGAACATTCATTTCTACTTAAATAATTCAAAGGTGAAAGTTTTGTTAATACGATGCAGTTATATTTTATAACCCTGACGTTATAATGATGAAGTGTTCAGTTCATGGCGACAGGTGAAGGTTTGTGTTGTTTTATATTTCTTTCCGGATGATAAGTTATTATAGATGTAACATTTTGCGTGATGCAGGCAAAATCTAGTGAGAGTGCAATTTTCATGTCATGTCATTAAATATTTAAACATATATATATATATATATATATATATATATATATATATATATATATATATATATATATATATATATATATATATATATATATATATATAGATAGATAGATATAATAGTAGGGTAAAAGGTGATATTTGGCGTCCTGGCGTCCTGAACATTTGGCGTCCTCAAGAAAGGTGTCATTTGGC
>NC_089799.1:17890874-17903374 GCF_040412425.1 Macrobrachium rosenbergii
TATATATATATATATATATATATATATATATATATATATATATATTTATATATATAATTATATATATATATATATATATATATATATATATATATATATATATATATATGTATATATATACACATATATATATTGTTACATATATATATATATATATATATATATATATATATATATATATATATATATATATATATATAATATATATATATATATATATATATATATATATGTGTGTGTGTGTGTGTAATAACGTTATACAGCCATGATAGCTAATAAACCAAGTACATTGACAGTACAGGAAACATAATTTATTTAAAAGAGATAAAAAACTATATAGAATATAAAAAAAAACACTATAAATCAATAAACTGATGAAAATACAAAAACCATGAATGCCCATAAGCAAAAACGCATAACCGTGATAAACAACTTATTTTCCATGAACAAACGACACACAAAATTAATCTCTACAAAGACAACGCACAAACCGATGAAAGCTCGAGTCATTACTTAATATTAATTATGTATTCATTTTACGTATTGCTATTTCATTGAGACCCCAGAGGTTGCACTAAATATTGCTCTTGTACTAGTACAGCACTGAAAGATAGTATTTCGTAGTTTAGTAAATAAACGTACAGCTTGAATATATCACTGAATATAGAATTTCGGCAAGGCCAAGCACCCGGGACCTATGAGGTCATTCAGCGCTGAAACAGAGTTGACAGAAGAGGGTATGAAAGGTGTGACAGGAGAAAACCTCAAAGCAGTTGCACTGTGAATCAATTGTTAGGAGAGGGTGGAAAGTGAGATGGAAGAAAGAGAATATAAAAGGGGGTGCAGTAAAAGGAACGAAAGGGGTTGCAGCTAGGTGCCGGAGGCATGCTGCAAAACACCTTAAGTAATGCCTACAGTGCACCGCATGAGGTGCACTGACGGCGCTAGCCCGCTGCGGGTTGAATATATCATGGTACTGCGATTATTCTCTTTTTGTACCATGAATATATATCATGGTACTGCCATTATTCTGTTTTTGTACCGTGAATATATCATGGTACTGCGATTATTCTGTTTTTGTACCATGGTACTGCGATTATTCTGTTTTTGTACCATGAATATATCTTGGTACTACGATTATTCTCTTTTTGTACCATTAATATATATAATGGTACTGCGATTATTCTGTTTTTGTACCATGAATATATCATGGTACTGCGATTATTCTGTTTTTGTACCATGAATATATCATGGTACTGTGATTATTCTGTTTTTGTACCATGAATATATCATGGTACTGCGATTATTTTCGAGGTCTAGTCTGCAGGTAAATTGAAGGACACGTTAAATATATTAATATGAATATGCTTAATATTTCTATGTTACAATGCTAATATTTGTAAGAAGAAACTTCAGTGAAGGTATGGGGCTAGTGCCTGAAAAGGTAAATATGAGAACAGCTCCAATGACCCAAGGAATATTTAAATTTGCCTAGTCTTCAATCTGGCTTGCGTACAGTTCATCAATTATGCGTAATTTTCAAGCGCAAAAGTACAAAGAGATTAATTTTCATTCAATACATTTTCGATGATAAAGGATTTTTTTAATCCATCATGTAAAGTCAGTGAATATAATAAAGCAATCAGATCTGGGATCAGCAACATGTACAAAAGTATCTATATATAAATACGATGACCATTCATTGCCTGGTCTTCAAATTATTTGCTTGTGAAAGTTGATTACGCACAATTTTCAAACCTCAGCATATATAACATTAATTTTCGTTAAAGACGAGTTTCGATGTTAAAGGATTTTTTTAATTCCTCAACCAGTATCGTGAATATAATAAAACAGTCGGTCTGGCCTCAATATTGCGCTAAAATGCAACTGATTTTGGCTGTATAAATTCCAATGTTAGCGAATGAATTCAAGTACTCAGCCGAGAAATATTATTACCGTGGGTTTCGGCAGAAAACCTCGAACTTTTCCAACGGGAATATATGATCACTGACAAGGAATCCGAGCCATAAAATGGCTTTCCATGAATAGAGGCAGAAGTTGCGAAAAGCAAGTTCTGGGCCGTTAACAGGTAAAGAGAGAGATATTCGCAAGCAAGATACACAAATATCCATAAATCTAGGTTACAGGCTAAATGTAATATGTTTCGTAAATGCAATTTAAACCAAAAATACAAAGTGAGGACAATGCAGTGCTGTATATTTGCTAGTGAATATATTCAGTTATCCTCTACAGGATTATACAGATACAAAAGAAGCAAGAATCTCCTCTCTGATCAAATCCTGTGGACAACACATCTTTCCTATAACCCTTCATATCCTGAATGGAATAAGAGAAGCACCAATTACGAACTGGGGATCTGAAAATACAAAAGGCAACTGAGTTAGATTTATTTTCTTTCTTCTTACTATTTAGAATACTACACATGAACAAAAAGCCAGAGTTTGGGAGAAAAAAAAGATTTGTTTCATGTACATCTTTATTATTATTATTATTATTATTATTATTATTATTATTATTATTATTGTTATTATTATTATTATTCAGAAGATGAAATCCTTATTCGTATGGAATATTCCCACAACAACCTGATGGACTTCCAAATTAAATCTTCCAAAGAACACCTTATTTTCAAAAGAAAGAACAGAGGCAAATGTATAGAAAATAAATTTACAAAACTAATAAATAAATAGATAGAAATGTGTAAGTAAATTATTAAAGTACAGGCAAAGGAGAAAAGACACCTTCATAAAAGTTTGATTGTACATTTTGAGTTCTCACTTTAGATCGCATTTGTCATTATCCTCAACTATACCAACTCTAATCTCTTATATGTATATGGAACCTGTACTATCTTTTCTGGTTTCACAGTCTCATGTATCCCACTTCACTGTAATGACAGATAATTCTCTCCCGTAACTGGAGGGCTCTTATTGTTAAATAGTACCTCAAGAAAGCATTGCAGTGGCAACAGCGCTTGAAATAGGTAACACATTCAAGTACTTTTGCACAAAGGAAGCTACCAAGGTTAAGAATTTATTTGTTTTGGAGAAAAGAAGGATATCACGATGCAGAATCCTGTATTTGCTTTAGGCCCAGATTCCACATCTTTATTGTCTTCTCATGTGGATGTGTTAAGAGTGGAAACCCAGTTTACAGGATTGTTTCAGCTCACATCCACGGTATTTACCTAAGTACATGTAGTCTATTTCAGTGTAGTATATATTACTTTTGTTTGTGTATAGCTCTAGAGACAAGTACATTCCGTTTATTTAACTGTTTCTCCTTTCCTTAAAACTTCCTCTGATTATCTTAAGTTTATTAGTTAAGAAAAAACAATTCAGTATTCAATCTCCTTTGAGTGATCGTCTTTTTAGTTTCTGTTATGTCGGCTTTGTCTATCTGTCCGCCTCAGATATTAAAATTACTGAAGACTAAGAGGGCTGGAATTGGCATGTTGATCCTCCACACTGGACAAATCATCAAACATCAAATTTCACCCCTCTGGCCTCAGTAGTATTTTTTGTTAAGGTTAAAAAGTTAGCCATAATCGTACTTCTGTCGCTATAGGTACCAACAACATAGACCACCAAGGGACCGTGGCTGAGTTTCATGGGTCGCAGCTAAAGAGTTTATGGGCAGTGGAGGCCACCACCTGACAGAAAACTCGATTTCCCGAGGAAACTTCGGCGCATTTTTTACGTGTTATTTAAATTACGATTTACATCCAGTATATCCTAAAATTATATAAACTGTAATAAACATTTGTGCAAACAGATTCAGGATTGCTTTTATACTTGGGACTTTTAGGGTTCACTGAACAAAAGGGTACACCAATATATTATGAAGTTAACAATATAATCTGCAAAATAACCGAATGGCATGCCAATATATTACATCACGTGTTCATAACCATCTTTCATTCTGTAAAGATAGCGACCCAATTCAATACATCACACAGTCCTGTGTAATCAGTTTCTTGTTTGGCGAACAGGCAAATGACGTTGTTTGTCCAGTCACTTATCAATTTCTTTCCCTACGATTTCGAAAGTCTGCATCCTCGCCCCACTCTGTCCCCAAAAATACCTTATGAAACAGAAGGATGAAAAAGCTTTATCATCTCACTCCATCTTTCCTTCTTTTAAGGAGAAACATTTCTCAGTAAACACTGTCGTTAAATTGCTTTTATGTCGAGAGATGAATGTTAATCAAGAATAATGTTTATGCGTTCAGTTGTAATATCTTTCTTTGTACACAGAGCCTGCATATTTCCTCCTATGTATAGATATAGTATATATATATATATATATATATATATATATATATATATATATATATATATATATATATATATATATAAGGCTTGCTGCAGTATTGTTAATCATTTTGATATATATATATATATATATATATATATATATATATATATATATATATATATATATATACATATATATATATATATATATATATATATATATATATATATATATATATATATATATATATAACTATGTTATATAAAGTTGCTATGCCAGTATTGTTAATCATTTTGAATTCTATCTATATTATTTTGCAGTCTTTTCTTCATATATTGTCATGAATTTTTGTCACATACCGTACACGTGACATTTTTTTTGTTCACAAAATATCAGCTACAAATATCGTTTAATATTCCTCACTCTACCTGGGGGTAAAATTCATCAAGAGGAATTGCAATTGATAAGCGCATCGGCACCAGTGTGGATTCGAACTGCTGCCGCTGTTTGGTAAACGACAAGGAACAGTGACGTTTTACCACTGAACCATCAAGAGAGGTGTAAGTTGATATCGACTGTGCTGCACTGCGTGCCTGTTCATTTTTCTGTACATATTTGGTTTTTCTCCCCTTTTTCATACCAGATTATTCTTGGTATTTCGCGTTAAGCATCTCTGGTAAAATAGAGAAAAATACTAGAAATAAAATTGAAAACAAACCGTGAAATTCTTTACAGCCGACTCAGGAAATAAATGCGTGAGATTTTTATCACGGCGAATTTATCGTTACACCTGATGGCAGATGACTTTCTGTAAAAAGTCTTTCCCGTCTTTAATTTAATCGAGGACTCTCTCTCTCTCTCTCTCTCTCTCTCTCTCTCTCTCTCTTCTCTCTCTCTCTCTCTCTCTCTCTCCTCTCTCTTAAACTGTATAGCAAAATATTATGTAAGAGGCTTTTGGTACTGTATTTTTGCCTTTTTGCAAATGGAAGCTGCTTGATATATATACTATCTATTCATTCATTTTTCTATATATATATATATATATATATATATATATATATATATAAAATCCGTATATGTATAAACATGCACACACACACACACACACACACACACACACATATATATATATATATATATATATATATATATATATATATATATATATATATATATATATATATATATATATATATAAAAATTAGATAGATAGATAGATAGATAAATATACCAAACAGCTTTCCCCCATGTAAGCAAAAATACAATACCAAAGCCTCTTTTATCATATTTGCTGTACAGTTTGAAAAGAGAGAGAGAGAGAGAGAGAGAGAGAGAGAGAGAGAGAGAGAGAGAGAGAGAGAAGAGAGAGGAGAGAGTCTTCGATTAAAACAAAGACAGAAGACTTTTACAGAAAGTCATCTCTGCCATCAAAGTTAAAAATGACACCCATGATAAAAAATCTCACGCATTTATTTTTCCTGGAGTCGGCTGTAAAGAATTTCATGGAGAAGTTTATTTTCAAATTTATTTCTAAATATTTTTTTCTTTTTACCAGAGATGCCTAAACCGATAAAGTATCAATGAATTATCTGTTTTCTAAATAAAAAGATAGGAGAAACATTAAATATGTACGGCAAATAAAAAACAGCATTTGTACTGCACAGTCGGTAAATTATGAACACATATTGCATACAGTTGCCTCTTCCAAAGCGGTATGTGTAAATTGTGCCTGGATCAGTCATATTCTGGGCATTCTTCTCACAGAGTTTGGAAATGATTTGATCCTAAACAATTTTGTAATATAAATGTGTGATATATATATATATATATATATATATATATATATATATATATATATATTTATGTTTATGTGTGTATGTATATATATATATATATATATATATTTATATGTGTGTATATATATATATAAATTTTTTGTATATATATATATATATATATATATTTATATATATATATATATATATATATATATATATATATAAATATAAATATATATATATATATAACATATATATATATAAATATATATATATATATATATATATATATATATATATATTTATTACAGATATATTACTGAAATGGTTTAGGATCAAATCATTTCCCAACTCTGTGAGTGAGAATGCAGAACATGACTGATCCAGAAGCAAATATATACATATTGCTTTTGAAGAGGTAATTAGATGTAGTAATTACACGTTCACTGTGTTTTAGTTGTAGTGGAAAAGCATCTCTGCGTACCTGTTTACTGACATATTGTCTTCCCGTTTTGTATGTAACTTTGCATAAGTGTGTATATGAGTTTGTGTGTGTGTGAGGTATGTATGTGTGTGTTTGTATGTAAGTATGTGTGTGTTTGGAATGGTCTCTTCCGTGTGAATATCATATTTGTGCTTCTGTATACAATATTCCGCATGAAACAGGAGGTGTTAAATGTCTCAAAGGTAGGGAAACATAAGGATGGATTACACAAATAAATAGTAAATGATAAATGAGCGCTAAATGATACAGATATTTTCTCCTAGGATTTTGTAACAAATGTGAATGAACTAAATGCTTATCCAAAACACATTCTCTATCTCTTTATCAGTATGAAAAGGGTGACAGGTAGAATAATTGATGAACCTGCTTGTCAACTACCTCAAGTGTGTTCTCTGGTGTAATGCATCTCAATTTTTTTCTTATAAGGGATTGCTGCTTTACAGATTTTCGGAGTTCATGAAGAATTTCTCTTTAATATTCTTCAGTCATTTATATTAATCATATCTTTTATTCTAATGTTTCCTTCTACATTCAGGTGAGAGGCTTATATTGTCTGATTTTTTATTCAATATTTATTTTATTAGAATATTATTCAGCACCTTTACTTTTCGTTTCAGCCTTATTCATTCCATTACTCATTTTATTTGGCCTCATTTGATATTCATATTTCATTTATCTCAAATTTCTCTTTCTGATCATTCAAAATCCATTTCTACTGTCCTTCTTATTCACACTGGATTTCTGAGTTTTAGTTGTGGATCTTTCGTCATTATTATTTCTTATCTTTATTTAGGTTTGCCTTTATATATCTAAAAAACACCTTTCATTTCCGGTATAGTTTGAATAACTTCGGTCCTTCACTTTTCTAAATCTGTTCCCATTTACTTAAATGGGTTTTCACGCAACTTTTCATTCTCTTTACTGATCGTTTTAATTTCACCACCTTATGCTTCACAAAGCTATGTTCACTTAAAAAATTACCTGAAGTCTATAATCATTTTTCAGTTCTCTCTGATTTAATTTTTCTATTCATCTTCGCATTCAACATCATTATCGCCGATTACTCTGCCGTTCGAGAAGCAATCAACCTAACTTTTGGCGGAATTTTTTTTTATGAAAGATTCACAGTAATTTCTCTATTGCGCCTGTTTCGTTCCACCAAGCCAATCTCAGTTCAAGTTATATAAAAGATAACCAAGAATTAATTTTTTCAAAAATGTCAGTTTTGTCATTTCGCAATTCTAAATTACATTTTTTGCATTGATATTTATTTTTTTCTTTTGCTTAGTAATTTGTTGTATCCAGGTACATAAAAAAAATTATTTTTCTCTCAAATTTGATGGGCATGTCAATTGCAATTTACACTTTCATTTTGTTGCAAGTGGATTTTTTTTTTCATTTTGTTGTTATAAAATCAAGAAATTGTCGTTAGCACTTTATTTTTAAGAGAAGTGAGTTTGACAAGAAGGTAATCACAGAATCTGAAGAAAGATGGTAGATGTTTGTGTAAAATTATAGGACTCTTTCTGGTGTTAGGGATTCTTTCTTACTTGATTTTATTTCATTTGAAACGTTTAGTTTTAATGCGATGTTGAGTGGTACATGCACGACTGTACCTTTTTCATTGGCTGATTAGTCAGTGATACAGTGACATAGGAATTTTTGAACTTTTGTTCCCCTCATGGACCTTTTGTAGATCATGCAGTACCAAGACTAATATAAATATATACCAAACATTATGCAATAACGTTTCTTTTGACACTTATAGTAACTTTTACATAAATGGTATTTATCTGTAAACGAAGTAATTTAGAAATACATTGATAGGGAAATTTTTTTCAGTATAGATACAAAGCGTTGGTGTCTCCATTAAAAAAACATTTCAAGGCAAACAAGGGTTCAAGATCTTCAAGAGAGCAAGAGAAATGGGAGGACACAGAGAGAGAGAGAGAGAGAGAGAGAGAGAGAGAAGAGAGGCAGAGAGAGAGAGAGAGACACCAGTGTAGTGGTGAAATAGGGGCAGTACTGTCGTTTTAGCTATAAAAATGGCTAAAACAGAATTTCCAAGTACTTAGAGCGTGTTTTTTGAATTGCTGAAGTAATACAGGTGTTGAATGAAGTGATTTTTTCTGTGAAGAGAATGAAAAAGATGCAATTGCTTTTTGATATTTTGAATAATCCGTTGTTTTGTGAAGGCGAAAGACGAGAGAAATGAATTCCTTCTGAAAGCACAAAATGCCATGTTGATAATGTGCGCACGTCATGAAATAAAAAAAACGTATTTTTTAAGAAGACATTCTTTTTAAACAAGTCCATGTGACAATGTTTTTGAGAGACATCTGATGAAACCTAAAAAGCACAAACGCATAAGAAAACTGCGTACAGTATTTAGAGCTGCGATTGTTTATTGTGAAGAAATCATCTGCTTGTATTTTCTTATAAGTTAAGTATATCTTAGTTTAACCAGACCACTGAGCTGATTAACAGCTTCTCCTAGGCTGGCTCCGAAGGATTAGATTTATTTTTACGTGGCTAAGAACCAATTGGTTACCTAGCAACGGGACCTACAGTTTATTGGAATCAGAACCACATTATAGCGCGAGAAATGAATTTCTATCACCAGAAACAAATTCCTCTAGTTCTTCACTGGCCGATCGGAGATTCAACTCATGACCAACAGAGTGGTGTAGCTGAGAACGGAACCTGCTCACCCAGCGAGGAACTTGTATTCCTATACATGTATATATATATTTATATTTATATATATATATATGCATATATATATATGTATATATATATGAATATATATATAATATATATATATATATATATATATATATATATATATATATATATATATATATATATATATATATATCATATATATCATTTTCATGTTTTTACTTTTTCATTTTTTATCAGATATATATATTGTTTTTGATATATATATATATATATATATATATATATATATATATATATATATATATATATATATATATATATATATATATATATATATATATATATATATATATATATATATATATATATATATATAAATATATATATATATATATGTATATATATATATATATATATATATATATATATATATATATATATATATATATATATATATATTCTTCCGTATTTTCAAAATTCGTCTGTTAGTCATCAGCTTGAATGAGATTATATGGGAAGAGACGCCATGAAGGGAGTTGAACTTAGGGTGGGCCTAAAACTCCCAGGTCACCTGATTTGGGGTAGAACAATACCGCTCCTTAAGCCCCCATCGGATGTTTTTGGGGGTCAGGTAGCCGTTAGTGAACAGGGACGAATCGGGTTGTAGGCAGGCTATGATCTTAACACTTCCAGTCCTTAACTATAAGACCTATTTCCCTACAACCTTTGCCGGCTGTGTGACTGCTTGCATATGGCCGATGTCCTGGATTTGAAGCAAAAACGACAAAGCAGCGCCTGAGTCCTGAACGCCACCGCACTCTGTTCCCAGCCACCAACGTGTCGAGTGGCGCTTTCGTCTTCCTTCTTCCACTGGCGAAGATTGAACGACTCTGGAGGCCAAGCCCTCACATGCTACGAGCCCAGCACAGAAGGTATCAAATACATCCGGAAGCATTTAGTCCCAAGCCAGTTTCCGTTCCTTCCCTCCTGAATTTCTCTCTATTTTTCCAATTTCCAACTTTCCATTCTCTTAAACAAGCCCTTGTTCAGTCAAATACCACAAGCTGCCCCATGATTCCCCCCAAAGCTCCAATTAAATCAATTCAGTGATCAGAATTAGATTATTCCACCATAGTGTTAACCAAGGGCAAATAATTCTAATTGACCAATTCCTCCATGGTATATATTTAAGTTTCCAGGCGAGAGAAACTCTGCTTGCTTGAAATAACAACCTGGAAGTCTTCAAAAATCCTGCTACTCTGCTCCCCAGCTGTGTCGATCCTAGCTTCAGAATCAATTTTACCTGGAAGTACTGCCATTTCTGATAAGCAAGAAAGTCCTGATGCACAGTCCGGGGCACTAACTGGCCCCTCCCCATTGCAGCCAAGTGCCTGATTCTGAAAATCCTTCAACCAGTATTAACGTTTTTTCTATTCAGAGATTTGCTATTCATTGTCTAATATTATTGCATTGTATGTGCTTGCAAACCTGCACAGTTGGTTATTTTCAGATTCATTTAGTGATTGCTTCATCTGTAAGTAAATTCAGTTTAAGCAATCTGTTACTCATCTTCCGTGTGACCTTCCACTCCTGAGTAATTACTGATGATTAAGGTAAGTCACACTTCTCCTCCATTTTATTACATTCTGAGTGCTCTCTGTTGGCCCCTGAAGGCAGTTCATGTTAAAAAATCCTTACATTCCTCTCAACAGGCCCCCAGAACGTAAATATATATAGATATATATAATATATATATATATATATATATATATATATATATATATATATATATATATATATATACTCTTTATATCTGCTATATATACATACATATATAAGACATACAAGCACACGACTCTTCACAATAAACAATCATAATTTGAATACTGCATATAATTTTCCTTACTTACATATATATATATATATATATATATATAGAGAGAGATAGATATATAGAGATAGAGAGAGAGAGAGAGAGAGAGAGAGAGAGAGAGAGAGACAGAGACAGAGATTTCCATAAAGTCATGGGTGCAATTTAAAATACTTGTACCTGCATAAGGATAAGAGCAGTACGTGTCTAATTTTTCTGTTCCTGAAATGTTTATTTATTATTTACTTTATCAAATATTTTCACAGTTCTAAAACTTAAAAATGGCCTTTTTCAGAACCGCTGTTGGCTCCATGGCTTCACTTGAAGAGAAAGTAAACTGTGTTCTTTGCTGGCTGAGCTAAAATGTAGTTGTTGTCTAGAAAGGTTTACAACCCAGTTGTAAAGAAGCACCTCACAGGAATTGCATTCTTTCAGTAATTATCTGACTGTCCATTTGTTCAGTTTTTCCGTTAGCATTTTGTCAGTGTGTATCTATGTGACAAGGGTTGATACAATATCTCTCTCTCTCTCTCTCTCTCTCTCTCTCTCTCTCTCTCTCTCTCCTCTCTCTCTCTCTCTCGTTAGTAAAATGATGTATCCATTTGGTTAGTTAATTGTTAGTTATCTGACTGTTCATTTTCGGTCCTTTAATATATTTTGTCGTGTTGCATCTGTATGAAGTCGATGTAAAATAATCTCTCTCTCTCTCTCTCTCTCTCTCTCTCTCTCTCTCTCTCTCTCTCTCTCTCTCTCTCCGAAATGTCAATAAAATGCAATTTTACTCCAGGAATACGAGTGAAAAGCTCCCTGAGAGGACAAGTATAATGAACAATCTCCAACACTAAACCTCCTTGAATACGTGGATAGGTCCAATTTGAAATGAAACAAACTCATACCAGATCTTCAGCTCAGATCAGTGTTGATAGCAAAAGTCACACACACACACACTCATACGAAAAACACAAACACACACATATACACACAAATATATATATATATATATATACATATATATATATATATATATATATATATATATATGCTATATATGTCTTTTCCTGTAATACCACTGTATAATATGAATATAAAGGCTTCCATAAACACTATTTAAACATTGAACCATATATTTCAGGCATTTTCTGTACCCCTGTTCACTGATAGAATATGGACAGATGAAATGTTTACAGGTATATATACAAGCATATATAGGTGTGGCATTAGAGTCTCGATGGTAGGCAGTTGGTTTTCTAAGAAGAAGGTGGAGAATAACCAATTGGTTATTCTCCTCCTTCAGGGAAACGGTCACCTTCGCCACCATCGGAGACTTGGCGCCACACCTTTATAAGTGTTTTGTATATATACTATGTAACATTTCATCTGTCCAT
>NC_089799.1:17908374-17953374 GCF_040412425.1 Macrobrachium rosenbergii
TTCGTCTTTTCAATTTTTTAGCTGTTATTTTACTCTCTCTCTCTCTCTCTCTCTCTCTCTCTCTCTCTCTCTCTCTCTGCAGCGTCCCCTCGGCCCCTAGCTGCAACCCCTTTCATTCCTTTTACTGTACCTTCATTCATATCATCTTTCTTCCATCTCGCTATCCACCCTCTCCTAACAATTGTTTCATAGCGCAACTGCAAGAGTTTTCTCCTGTTACACCTTTCAAACCTACCTACTCTCAATTTCCCTTCCAGTGCTGAATGATCTCTTAGGGCCCAGCGCCTGGCCTTTGGCCTAAACTCGATATTCCATTCCAATAGTAATTGAAAAAATGGAGAGAAATTTTACAACTAACAGTCCAGGTAAATCCTCTCAGGATTTCCTTTATGAGCACAGTAAAGGAAAAAAAAAAGTTATTTCAGTTACTTACGCGTTGACTAGCTATTAAATATAACCTTTATGTAATAAATCTCTTAATGCCTATTTTCTCCACACTATAAACTTTCTCTCTCTCTCTCTCTCTCTCTCTCTCTCTCTCTCTCTCTCTCTCTCTCTCTCTCTCTCTCTCTCGTTAGGAAAACGTTTTATGTTTGGTTAATTAATTACTAGTTACCGGACCGTTCAACTACTCTTTTGATGTAATATAGTTTCTCTCTCTCTCTCTCTCTCTCTCTCTCTCTCTCTCTCTCTCTCTCTCCAGTATTTTCCCTTCTTTTGGAGGAGGAGTGGGTAGAGGATAACAGTTGGACGAGGAAAGAGGTAAACAACTAAAGCCCGTCCATTGCCCACAGCATCCAGGTAAAGAGAGCTGTGTAGCTCTCTCCCTTCGAGTCCAGAGGATATAGACGGATCGTCAACCTCTCTCGTCCAGTTTCCAGGTATCTCTTTCGACCAGCCAGCATCACCAGAGTGTTTGGAAAAGGCTATGAATAAAATGACTTTGAAATATTGGAAATTCGTCTGTCGCTGGTGGAGATCCCCATTTTTTCTGTACAAAATAGACAGAAAGTTTCGGGGTACATCAGTAAAACTTGCCACGGGGGTTTTACGGTTCTTTATTTTCTGCCTGATGCTGAGAGAGACGGACAGACACTGTTGGGATTCAGTGAACAGCTCAACTTGTGGGTTTAATTTTTTTGCTGGTTTTCGCTAATTAATTCTTCCTTGTTTTAATTTGATTTTGTTCGGATTAGCAGTATTTTATAAGTACATTTTCCCAAAATACTGTTGTTCAGCCAAGTCCTCGGGATGTTTTTTTTAATAGATCAAATAAAACAGACATTGAAATGTCCATAAAACATTGACGATGATTTAAACCCTGAAAGAATCCTACAAACTGTTTGTTTACAACTAGGGGTCTTAACAGGCTATACTGAAAATCTGATTCTTACTAACACCTTATCATATAAACCAGAATTAAGTGCTGTCTCTGTCGTGTTTCCCTTGAAATATTTAACCCAACATTTAATCATAAAGTTCCACTATCAGCAACACAGACCCTCATGTTGTCAGAACACATCCTATGGATTATTCATCTGTGTTGTCTTGTTTTTAATTTTTAAGCATCATTGCATTGAGGAAGGCGTTAATTTTTCGAATCATTGCATTGGAGGAAATTGTCAATTATCTCACCATTTGCATTGAAATCACTTATTGTTGTATCATTGCATTAATTAAAAATCGTTCATTGTTGCATCATCCCCTAAGAAAAGCAGGACTGCTCACCTTTATTGGCGATTAAGCACAATCAATGCACCATCTTTCCATTGCATTAAAGCGCTGAGCGTCGCATCGTTGCACTAAAGGAAACTTATTGCAGCATCATTGCATTAAGAGCTTTGTTGTCGCACCATTGCAGCTGAGGGGAAAGCACTGATTGTCGCACCATTGCATTAAGGGAAAGCACTGATTGTCGCACCGTGCATTAAGGAAAGCACTGATTGTCGCATCACAGCAAGGAAAGCGTTATTTTATCGTAGAAAGAAGGAATAAAGTCAGATGTAGGGATCGGTATTTTAGAGAGCGTACTAACATTTGTTCAAAATATCTAGATTATTTTATTACTCTTTGTATAACTGGAACGCTGTTTCTTGCCGTTATGATGAAGCGTGTTTTTTCATGAACGTACAGCTTCGATAAAAGAACATCTGAATCAACTTTAATTATTTCCTGACATTTTCTTCGTGCGTGTTGGGAAAAAGTCGAGTTTGATGTCCTATGAAAGATGAGTATTCGACCTGTAAACTGTAGTTTTATTCCGTAGATTTTATGGGTGTTATCTATTTTACGGTTTTCCTATACTCTGGCACAAAGTAGAATTTTGTCTATTCATTTGTGGGAAACTCAAAAATGAAAAATAAAGATGTATGCACCTTTTGCCTTGCGTTTACTCGTATGTAATACATTTTCATATTTCAAGGCTTTGTGCATGTTGATGGTCCTTTTACCTGAGCGTAGATAAGGTCAATAGTTGTGACATTTCCCTTTCTTACAGTTACCTGTTCAATTCCAGCGCTGTATGAGGCATTTACATCTGCACTGAGGTGATATACAATCGATACAAAAGTGATAT
Organism: Macrobrachium rosenbergii; assembly: GCF_040412425.1. Classification (NCBI taxonomy): domain Eukaryota; kingdom Metazoa; phylum Arthropoda; class Malacostraca; order Decapoda; family Palaemonidae; genus Macrobrachium; species Macrobrachium rosenbergii. Next base: position 17,910,950 of record NC_089799.1, read on the forward strand.
AAAACGAGTTTGAAGAATTATATAAAAAAAGTAAAAAATGCGCCGAAGTTTCTTCGGCGCAATCGAGCTTTCCGTGCGGCCGCTACAGCTTATAATCAAGGCCACCAAAAATGGATCTATCTCTCCCTGATCTCGGTATAATGCTGTATGAGCCGGAACCCATGAAACTTTAACCACGTCCCGGTGGTGGCCTATCCAATATCGTTGTCAGAGGGACTATTGTGGCAAACTTTAAACCTTGAGTAAAATAAAACTACTGAGGCTGGGGGCTGTAATACCCACCCCAGCCCACTCTGGCCTCAGTAGTTTTTAGACCTGAAAGTGGACAGTAAAAGTGCGGGTCAGAATAAAGTGTGACGGACAGACAAAGCCGGCACAATAGTTTTCTTTTACAGAAGCTAAAAAGCCATCTTTCCTTCATAGTTGAATTAAAATTACTAATAGCAGGCTGTTTGTTTGATTCCTTAGTTATTTTTACAGAGATTAAGTTAGTTTCCAAACAAAATTTAGGTGTTGAATTTATATATATAAATAAAATGTACATGATGTATACTAGTCACTCAAAGATGACATAAAGAGTGAAAAAAATACAGGAAATCCCATTCTATCAAAATGGAGAAATAAATATAAGCGTTTAAAAAGATTCAATACCTTTTGTCTTGTAAAACTATTTTTGTGCAATGAAAATAGAATAGAAATTGAAAGAAAAGATTCATTAAAAACAAAGAAAAAAAAATGCGAAGTATCTCGAAAACATAATGGAAAATTTTCAAGATGAAGAAAAAACAACAATTCAAAGACCCATCTTGAAAAAATATGCCTGAAAAAGCTTTCACCTCAGTAAGTCTACCGAACCATAAATCATCCTTGTGTACATGGAGGTAATCCAATAGGGGAAAGGCGTAACAGAAGGAATTGGGGGCAGTTGGCCTTCATACCGGGCTGCATTCCCTTGATCCCAACCGATGACGATTTACGAGTTCATGATCCTTCAGCGCCCCTTCAGGAGCTCCCCAGGTCGTAAGGAAGCTTAGGGAAGGTCGCAAGTCTACTGCATGATAACAACAGCGAAAAACTCTCTCTCTCTCTCTCTCTCTCTCTCTCTCTCTCTCTCTTCTCTCTATCTTTCGATTTCTTACTACGGAACGATAACCTCTAATTATTCTCTCTATCTCTCTCTCTCTCTTCTTATTTGGAACGATAATTCAGAATAAATCTCTCTCTCTCTCTCTCTTCTTGTATGGAACGGTAACTCACAATAATATCTCTCTCTCTCTCTCTCTCTCTCTCTCTCTCTCTCTCTCTCTCTTTACTCTTTTTAACGATAACTTAGAGATAATTTCCTCCCCCCCTCTCTCTCTCTCTCTCTCTCTCTCTTCTCTCTCTTTTCTCTCTCTCTCTCTCTCTTTCTTTTCTTCAACTCAGAATAATTTCTCTCTCTCTCTCTCTCTCTCTCTCTATCTCTCTCTCTCTCTCTCTCTCTCTCTCTCTCTTTCTTATGCGAAACGATAACTCAGAATAACTTCAAATGCCCTTTTAACACAAAGAAGATAAATCATCACTTAACAAAAAACCATTATCGAAGAGCAATGACAAATCATTTAATCGGTGACAAAACATTTTAGTGGTTTAATAGTAACTTTCATAAAAATTTACAGTAAACTCTCAGATGAATCAGAGATTATGAAAAACGTTTTAGAAGGTCTATTGTAAAGAGATATCAAAGCTTCAGATATATCAAAACGTCCAAACATGGAAATATACGGTTATCATTTTCGTTAAGGCATCGTAACAGAAAGATTATTAATAAGTCCTTCGCCATATTCATTCTGACATTTGAAAATTAATAAAGTAACTTAAATAAGTACATCTTCAAACAAATTTAAAGAAGTAAGCAAATGGCAACAAGCCACTGTGCATTAACCTACCACACACACATCCCCGTAAGAATAGTGCCATCAGTGCACTCATGCGGTGCACTCTATACAGTACTAAACGTTTTTACAGCGTGCCTGGCCCCAGCTGCAGCCCCTTTCGTTCCTCTCACTGTACCTTTCATATTCTCTTTCTTCCATCTTACTTCCACCTCTCCTAACAATTGATTCCTAGTGCAACTGCTTTGAGGTTTCCTCCTGTTACACCTTTCAAACGTTTTCACTGTCAATTTCGTTTCAGCGCTAAATGACCTTATAGGTCCCAGTGCTTGGCCTTGGCCTAAATTCTGTATTTAATTCAGTTCAGTCTTAACAAGCACAATCAAAATGTTCTAAGAGAATTCATGTACAGTGAAGAACTGTTTGATAGATTAATTTATATTCGCCTGGCGTTAAATAAAGATCGTCAGCCCCCTCCAAAAATAAAGATTTGCTGAAATTATACATAACACTTTGCATGAATTATAAGTGTGGTCAACTGATATTAATTGATAAATTCATAAGAAAGAAAAAAGCCTAGGCTATACCAAATATAAACCTACAAAAAGCATATATATATATATATATATATATATATATATATATATATATATATATATATATATATATATATATATATATATATATATATATATATATATATATATCTCATATCTCGCCACTCCTCTCTATTTCCAGCTCTCTGCAGCAACTGAGCTGCAGACATTCTTCCTCAGTCATTCTCACCAATCCATCCATATATTTTTGTCTAGGTCTTCCTCTGTGACTTCATTGGATTTTACCAGAGAGAGAGATGTTCTAGTTCTTGTCTTCTCACTACGTGACCCACAAACCGCATTTGTCTACCTCTCCTGAGAGCCAAAAGTTCTCTCTCAATGCCTAGAATACCTGCTCAGAGAGTTTTTCCTTTCTGTCCATGATATTTTCCAGATCCTTCTCCAAAACCACATTTCTGAGAGTAACCTCTCCTCCTCTGCCTTCCTCCAAGGTCCAAGTTTCACAGCCATACAACAATACAGACCAAACAAAGATTTCCCCGATCTTCCCTAAGATTCATCGATATTTTTGAGTTGGTGAGAATCTCTTTATCTTACCAAATGCATCTTTTTTGCCATGGATATTCTCTTCCTGATCTCTTTTTCGCATTTTAATATCACTTGTGATATATATATATATACATATATATATTAAAACTATATATATTTGTTTAACTGTTTTGAGTGTGTTCTATATATATCTGTTTTTGTAGTGTAGATTTGAGACTTGGAGATATATATATATATATATATATTATTAATATATATTGAGATATATATTTTCTATACTCATATGCATATATACTGATAAAGTGTGTGTGTGTTATGTGTGAGTGTGTGTGTGTGTGTGTGATCAGCTGTCTCTGTCATTTTTAATTATTGACTCCTCTGAAATACATTGATAGTTATGTATATGCATTATCTTGATTCAAATGAAACATATGTCTTAATGCAAAAGTAGTTCATGTTACACATATTGTTAGATATCGCATATGAATTTAGAAATGCAATTTGTACAAACGTATTGATGTGTAGGTGATATAACTGACTTTTTCTGTTTTAAGCATAAATTGAATTAGAATTTACTTTTTTTGTTTTATAAAATGTAAATTCAATTATGATAGCTTTAAGAGTAACCGTAAATTCATTTTACTGAGCAAGTAAAAAATTTTTCATTGCTATATTTAAATGATGTTTCTGAAAACAAAATAAAAAAGAAAACAAATAATAAAAAAATGAAACAATAAACCTTTACTGACATGGTTATAAAATCAAATAATGAAGGCATCATTTATGTTTATATTTTGAGGGCAGAAACTATTTCTGTACTGTGTTAGTATAAATACGATATTACCACACGGGTTGAATTCTGTTTAGAATCAGAAATATATACACCGACATATTATGAAAGAAATTCTGCCTTTAAAATAAATGTAGATAGTGCTCCATATTTGAATATAATATACATACACACACACACACACACACACACACAAGAAGATATTGAATCAATATTATATATATATATATTATATATATATATCGATATATATATATTTATTATATGTAAATATCACTAGAGATATATATATATATAGAGAGATCCTGCCTATTTTATATATATGTATAGATATATATATAGTGAGAGAGATTATTAGAGAGAGAAATTAATGAATTATTATATTCTCTACATGTATACTCGTTCAAATATAAAGATATATGATATAGATTTAGAGAGAGAGAACCTGCCATACAGTAGGGGATAGGTATAGTTTTATATATAAGCGTCTATATATATATAGAGAGAGAGAGAGAGAGAGATAAATTTATGTTTTGCCCACATAAATGATACGTCAGAATATGGGGGTGGTATATATATATAACATGGATTTAGGTCATCTTTGAGAGAAAGACAAAAGAGAGAGAAAGAGACAATGAGAGAGAGAGAAAAGTCTGAAGAACAAAACCATAAAATCGACCTCTCAGCTTTCCAAAGTCCCCCTTCCGTGTTCCCCTTTATTCATATATATAATCATCATGTTCCATATTTTGAGAGAGTTATACACACACACACATATCTATACATACATCACACACACACACACACACTATATATATATATATATATATATATATATATTATATATATATATATAAATATATATATATATATATATATATATATAGTCTATATTCTATATATATATAATTATTTATATTTATATATTTATATTTATATATTATAAATTTATATTTTATATATATACATATATATATTTTTTATATATATAAATATATATATATATATATATATATATATATATATATATTCCATATATATCATCCTCACATACTTAGTCACCACTTAGGAACAATAATAAAGCCATTCATACTGTGGAGGAACAGGAATTCTACATACCCATCCACAGCGGGAAAGGTAATAGGCTACGCAGTTTGGAGAGCCAGAAATTAAAGGGAAGGGACAGCGTTAAAGAATAACAGTAAAACTGTCATTCCGTTGTGATGATTTTTATCAGGTGAACTGTCATTTCCTGTTATTTTTTTCTGTTGCTTGCGAAAGTTTTGAATGGTCTTTGCCTGTTCGATTCTCTCGTGAAGAACATTCTACAGAATGGATGTTGGTAGAACTAAAAGGGACTCATAGAAGATTACTTAATGCATTTTTAGTCATTTACTCAGGATGATGTAAATATAAACAAGTAAAAAGATGCGCGAAGTTTCTTCGGTGCAACCGAATCTTCTGTCACATCTTGTAGAATCAAGACCACCGGAAAATAGATCTAATTTTTGGTGGTCTCGTTAGAATGCTGTGGCCTGGCCATATCGTTGCCAGGTGAACGTTTAATGAAAATCTTTAACCTTAAATAAAATAAAACTACGGAGGCTAGAGGGTTGTTTTTTGGTATGTTTGATGATTGGAGGGTGGATGATAAACATAACAATTTGCAGCCCTCTAGCTTTAATAGTTTTAAGATCTGAGGGCGAACAGAAAAAGTGCAACAGAAAAAGTGCGGACGGACAGACAAAGCCATCTCAATAGTTTTCTTTAAGAAAACTGAAAAATCAGTACCAACAGTTTCATTGCTGGCAAACAAAAAAATAATCTGGGACAGGTTTATACACTCGTTGAATTAAGGATGAATACGCGTGTGATCATGCGCAGTCACCTCATTAAAGTTAAAACGTCACGTTTTAGCCGGGCACTAAGTTTCATTAGTATTATGAAGTATATCAGTAAATACTGATTAATTATTGTCAACAACACACGAGTATGCTTGTTGAATGAATTTCTCTCTTATTTGATCAAAATCTCCATTAAATATTTAATTCCTGAACTTTTCTATAGCTAACCCTCCAATCAACAAGTAAGATAAAGATTTTCTATATATATATATATATATATATATATATATTATATATATATATATATATATATATATATATATATATATATATATATATATATATATATATATATAAATTATTATACAAACTGAAATCTCTTCAAATATTTCGGTACTTCGTTTTTACATAATTTTTCGTAATCGGCTCTTTTACCTAAAAAATGTTTTGAAAAAATACATTATCAGATCGTAGTGTTATTTAAAAAATTTAGTAGGAATCAACTTGTCACTCATTTTGCTCGGTTGTTAACAACGGCATAAATTCAGGCCCTGATTATTTAATTTCTGAAAGATTGCATTGTTTCAGTAAATGAATAATACTTGGAGTGTAAATTTGTGGTGAAATTTACTTTGTTTCAACGTGACATTTTGAGGGTGATAATATCATGATAAGATGGACCACCTCTAATAATGTTCCCTCCTTGTTTTAACGGAATTAACATCACCTCACCATCATCATCATCATCATCATCATCATCATCATCATCATGATCAGTTTTACCATTTTATTATTATTATTATTATTTTTTTATTATTATTATTATTATTATTATTATTATTATTATTATTATTTACTGACGGTAATATTACAACTCACTAATAGTAGGTTGAAATAAAGGAATGAATTTACCTCAGAACTCCGTTTCCTCATTCTTTTCAGTTTTTTTGTTTACCAGATACAACATTTTATATACAGTAGTTTTCTTTAATTTACTCAACAAATTTTTTTTTTTGTTCCGGGTAATATTTGAATACATTGTAAGATGTAACCTTCAGATGTCATCCGAGTGAACAATACCTGAGAATCAAAAGTGTTCTCAGTCTTATTTTAATTATGGCACCTTAACTAATGTAATCATTATCTGTGGCACCCTTCTTCACCATCCCACCACATCGCTATGAATTAACTGTCATATTTAAGGAATAAAATTAGTATTCATACTCAAACCAAAATCAGTACACCATTGCATATGAAATAAACTGTACAAACAAAGAGTATATCAGAAGAATTAGATAAAACATAATTACAACAGACACACTGATAATAATTATATGAAGACTTTGTATTTTTTTTTTAATGTTCATTGAGATGATCTAGCCAAGACAATGAATTTATGACATTCTTGAAACCCCTAGGCACTGTTGTCTAAGGGGTGCCACGGCACCCAGTTTGAGAATCACTGACCTAAAGGATGTTTAGTCTTAGTCTCCAAAGTAATGGATAAGTACATTTTTTCTGAAAATAGTTTTCAGGACTTTTCGTTAGATAGTATTCACCAATTACATTTTCCCACTGTAATGGTGGAATGACAGTTACCTGATAATATTATGTACGTTTCAGAGAAAGTGATCAAGTAACTGGAACTAACTCTTTGGTGAGTATGTTCACTCGTTTATTCTCCCAAGATAATATTTTAGTATGAAAAAACTGTGTTTATTTAAATTCGGGGTAAAGTTTTTATACTTCACCCCAGCTGATGTCAAGTAGAACATGCTAATGAGTCGTGCTTTGATCCCCAGGGCCTGAGTATAACCACACAGCAAAAACACATTTGAACCCCACAGGGATTTTTGCAAAATTTTTTCGAAACAGTCCGTAGATGAATCATTGTTTCGCCGTGTTTATGGTGATTTGGGCTTTTCCAATCTCCCCAGGGATTTCAGGACAAAAATTAGATAAAAAAATACTTACTTTTGTAACATAAAAATATATATATATATATATATATATATATATATATATATATATATATATATATATATATATGTATATGTATATATGTATGTATATACATCTACTGTACATATTAACTATGGGTTTAAAGAAAGTGTTCAAATTTATCCTCATCAGAGATAATTTTTATTCCAAAGTTGAAGGTTTAAATATAAATTTTGCCTCTCAGAAAAATCTAAATACATTCTCCCCAGCTAATGTCAAGTTAGAACATGTTAATGCGTCGGCATTTCAATGCTAGCATGAATTGGGAATAAAATGCCCCAAATACACAAGACGATAATTATCTCCCGTTGAGTGGTTTATTCTTGAAGTTTCGTTCTGCAGAAACTAACTTGTAGTGGAATTACCTTCCTCACAAAAATGATTGCAGTTTGCTAATGTCTTTAAGCTCTAGTTGATTCAGGCAGTGATTTTCTCTCTCTCTGTGGAGATTGTTCTCTCTCTCTCTCTCCTCTCTCTTCTCTCTCTCTGTGTCTGTCTGTCTGTCTCTCTCTAACATTAGTGGGCAGGTTTTGGTGAATGAATGGTTCCTAAGAAACTTAAAATAACGAATAACATTATGAATTATGATATTATATAAGATATCATGATATAACAATAATAAATTAAATTAATAAATCTTTATATCTTATTATATATATAAATACATATATTAATATTTAAGAAATTTGTATATATATACAATAAATATATTCCTAAATATATTATATAATAAATGCTTCAAATATATATTTATATATATGATATAAAATATATAATATATTAAATACAAAAATAAATATATTTGTTAACATTTGATTTGAAAGCTTGGTTTTATAAGGAGTGAATTGTTCACCTGAAAATGAAATTCAGTGTTAATGACAGAGAGGGGAGAGAGAGAGAGAGAGAGAGAGTTGATGTGAGGCATCTAAAACAGAAAATATGACCAGATGCAAACCAAAAATATTTACATTTTTGCTAAACTGCATCACTTTGTAAACGTAATTTCTATTACTAAATTGGTTTATGCAGAACGAAAAATTTACCTAATATTTCCTCACTAATGGGAGTAATGTCTTTATTCTTTGTACATTGGATTCATCAAAGTTATTCTCTCCAAATGCACGACGCACTCCATGTACTGCTAAAGATATTAACTGGGAGATTATGGTTTTATATTAGCCTGCAATTTTAATGTAATGACAACAGGAATGATTAATTGTCTTGGCAGAATGAATTTGACTGCATCTTTGTGTCATATTTTAGCATCAAATCATGATATATATATATATATATATATATATATATATATATATATATCTCCATATATATATATATATATATATATATACAGTATATATATACAGTATATATATACATATATATATATAATATATATATATATATATATATATACCACCCATATATATATATATATATATATATATATATATATATATAAAATCATGAAATTACCTGATGTCGCTTAATATCCCATCTTCACGCTACTCAGGATATCTCCGTTGGAGAATTGTCGCCTGAATTTATATAAGTGATAAATGAATTGGTATCGTCTGGATGACTGAACGCTTAATGGGTAACATGTCCACTGGAGTCGCTGAATAGGTTTTCGTGTCACGGGTTCGTGTCCTTACGATACCAGGATTCATTTATCAATTATATAAATTCCCTTTGGCGACAATTCGCTCCAACGGAGATTCCACATCAGAGAAGGAATGAAAGGAAGGCGGGCTATATTATTCCTGACTAGTTTCATCTAGAACTTTGTGCTTCTATATTCTATTGTATATATACAGTATATACTAATAACCTATTGCTATATGGTAATATATATGTGTATATATAAGTGTATATATCATCCGTATCTGGTGATCTGTGTGTTGTGTATATATATATATATATATATATATATATATATATATATATATATCTATACGATTTATATATATATATGTCCTATATATCTGTTGGAATACATGTATATGACATTTGTAGCTTCATATTGTAAATATATGTAAAAAATTTCATATATAATATATATATATGTATATATATATATATATATATATATATATATATATATATATATATATTTTTGTTCTATATTTGTGTGATTTTCCAGTTTCAGAATCCACGTGTTAACTTCTGGTTCTGGTAGAATAATGGGAGGGTAGGTGTCCTCTGGATTTAAATTGCAAAGCGGTGGTAGATATGCAGTAAATTCTTGGGAATGAATTTGATTGGTCACACTTTTCTCCAGATAAAAGTCTGGGATGGGTAGGGAAACATTTTCTGGAACCTGCACTTCCGTCAATGAAGAATGAATGTATAAAAATTTCTGGTCTTTAACAAAACTTGTGTATATTTATGAAAGGCCAGTGTTGGATTTCAGTCACAAGTGGACGACTCAAAACTTTTCTGTGTTCATATTGTGTCTTGACCAATATTGTTTATATTTAACCTAGAGTCTCTGTTAAAAAATGAGTTTTGTTGTATATACGCTTGAAATGAAATAAATGAATGAAAAGTTTGTCAGGAAATTCACTACAATAGTAGATAAAAAAAAAGGTCCTATCTTGAAGGGGTATAACGGGTTTCATGAATTCTGAAGAAACGTTACTGTGATTTATCAGGGCTACAGTAATTCAATTATTTTTGCCGTATTTGTTTAGATCGATTTAATTTGGTCGTGTACTTTGTTTGCGACGAAAATGGGAAAAAATGTGTGTGAGAGAGAGAGAGAGAGAGAGAGAGAGAGAGAGAGAGAGAGAGGGAGGAAGAAGAAGCGTGATTATTGCGCAACATTCTGTCGCTGGTTGAAAAACACTAAAAAACGAATGGAGGCTAAGAAGCATATTACAAATGTCGTCGCAACTTTGTGGAATTACTTCTTCCAAAAGACTGAAGAGATAAATTATAAATAGCTGCCTACCTGTGTATTAAAGATTCGTGTTACTAAGACTTGCATTTTAATCGGAACTGAGGAAAACTTTAAAAGGTCAATATTTTCCCAACTTGAAAATCCAAACCGTTATCTGTCACTGCCAAGATATCCATTGTTTTTCACTTTTCTCTTTTTCACTTTTCTCTCCTTTTAGAACGGTTAAGGTCATGGCGTAGGAGTTGAATAAATACTCTACTAGGAAACCAATGCATAAAAGGTAGAAAAAAGATGTCGGTGAACAAGAGGAAAGGAAGAGATAGAGAAGAGGGTAAAAGTGAGAGAGAATAATATGCGTAGATAATAATGAAAGTTAATCATAGAATCGTATAGACATCATTGTAATGATAGTAGAAGAATATTAGTTATGAATAACGTAAAAATAAGAGAGAGAAAAAGAAATGAGAAGAGAACCAGTGATATAGAAAGAGAGAGAGAGAGAGAGAGAGAGAGAGAGAGAGAGAGAGAGAGGGGGAATAACAACACTTCCTGTGCAGTGATTACGTAGCAAAACATTGGTGAGTTGAATCTAAGCGCAAATCGGTAAGGAATCTTTAAACAGCTCGCCAATGTGCTTACCTGACCACTCGCGCCGGAAACCAAGACTTCTGGTGACGTCATAAATCTCCTCCTTCGTAGGAGGGTTAATTCAACAAATCCAGCCAAAAAGGACGTCTTTAGATAAGCCCCAGCCAATTAGATTTCTACCAAGGGCTGGACAGAAGCTATTGCCCGCCTATTGATGGGATGGGCGTTTTCCTTTCAAGAACCTTGAAAGGGCAAGCTTGAAGAGGAAGCGAAGCAGAACAGAAGAAAACAGAGCAGACAGAAACGAAGCAGAGGAGTGAGGTCGAGGGCCTCACCAGTTGTGGGTTGAGAAGAAAGCAAGACTCATACTTCGATTCACTTAATTTTGTAAATAATATGTATATTCTAATTAGTGTGTTAATGAAGTAAGAAAGCTTCACTGCCTTCCTAAAATCTCCTGGGACTCAAACACTACTATAACAACAAAGTCAGAAACGAGAAAGCAACTATAAAAGAAAATAATAAACTTCTTTACATGGACAACGAATAAAATAAATCATAACAAGTTGAAGGTGGTAGAGACATTACAAAAAGAACATAACAAAAGGACAAAGCATAACGTTACATCATATTTTGTTTTGAAATTATTATTATTATTATTATTATTATTATTATTATTATTATTATTATTATTATTATTATTATTCAGAAGATGAACCCTATTCATATGGAACAAGCCCGAAGGGGCCATTCACTTGAAATTCAAGCTTCTAAAGAATATGGCGTTTATTAGAAAGATGAAAGAAGAAAACTTAATCAATATACAGTTATTTTTCATAGGTATTTATAAGTTTTTCTTCATTAATACTTTAGTATAGAATCCATAAATAAAATATATAAGTAGCATGCGAAATACGTCTCAAGCAGCCTCCATGTTTATCATCCGTTGTCAAGTTTTCATCAGAACATTAAAAATCATTTGTGCAACTTTCTACAATCTACTAGAATTAACAAATAACAAGTAAAAAATTCGCCGAATTTTCTTCGGCGCAATCGAGATTTCTGTACAGCCGCTACAGCGCATAATCAAGGCTACCAAAAATTGATCTATCTTTCGGTGGTCTCTGTATAATGCTGTATGACCCGCGGCCCATGAAACTTTAACCACGGCCGTTGGTGTCCTATCCTATGTCGTTGCCAGAAGCACGATTGTGGCTAACTTTAACCTAAATTAAAATAAGAATTACTGAGGCTAAAGGGCTGCAATTTGGTATATTTGATGATTGGAGGGTGGATGATCAACATAGCAATTTGCAGCCTAAGTAATTTTTAAGATCTGAGGGCGGAGAGAAAAAGTGCAGATGGAATAAAGTGCGGACGGACAGACAAAGCCGGCACAATAGTTTTATTTTCATACAACTAAAACTTAGATAATCATGCAGCTGAGGATTTTAGAAAAAAATCGTAGGTGTCATCTTTTTTCATAATGTAATTAAAAAAAATTCTTAGGCATTCTCTGTCATAATTACCTTACAAAAGGGTTATATAAGTGAATTTAAGGGTGAATAAACATCCCACCGACTCATGTTGATAGAAATGTACCCAGTAATCCCTTGGATGAATTATCTTCATTAGATTTTAATTAGTAGTGAATCTGAATTTGATTAATGATTTCTCTTTGTAAAACACAATTCAAGATTTGATTAAATGAGATTGATATACAAACAAAGATTTATTGCGGTGAAGGCAAACTTTAATTAGATAGTTTTTTAGAATTTCAGAATTTCTTATCAACTTTTGACATTAGTTAGCCAACGCATTCTTCCTTCCCCATGAAACTATAACCACGGCATGGTGATTGCCTATCCTATATCGTTGCCAGAAGCACGATTATGGCTAACTTTAACCTTAAATAAAATAAAAATTACTGAGGCTAGAAGGCTGCAATTTGGTATGTTTGATGGTTGGAGAGTGGATGATCAACATACCAATTTGCAGGCCTCTAGCCTCAATAGTTTTCAAGATCTGAGGGCGGACAGAAAAAGTGCCGACAGTAAAAGTGCGGATGGACAGACAAAGCCGTCACAATAGCTTTCTTTTACAGAAAACTAAAATGAAAGCAAACTCTCTCCGTTACTTCGAACAAACGCCTGTTTATGAACACGTCAGTGCAACCATTATATATGTACACACACACACACACACACACATACACATATATATATATATATATATATATATATATATATATATATATATATATATATATATATATATATATATATATATATATATGACATGGTTTCACTGACGTGTTCATTAACAGATGTTTGTTCAAAGTAATGGAGAAAGTTTGTTTGCTTCCGTTTTTAGTTGTTGTTTGTCCTCTAAGAAAGATATATCAACAACCCCTGTATTTGTAGAGGGAAAAATGAATGAAAAAGAAGTATATGGGAAAGAAAGAATGTGTTGCCTAATTATGTCAAAAGTTGATAAAAAATTCTGAAATCCTAGAAAAACATCAAAACTTATTATCTGAAAGGATATATCTATCTATAAGAAGGTCAAGTAAATAAATGTTAGTATCTTGATAAACGGGCACGGGATATTTAATAAAAGGCAGCAGAAGCAACTCTGAAGAAATGAATTATCAGGACAAATATTGTATCATTTGTATGAGAAAAGATATGAGAGAAATTAAAATCGTATGGACGAAGCGCATTGTTTCCTGAGGGCAATCATATGCTGAGGAGAAGGACAAAAGGAAATGAAGAATCAATTTGGAGTGGAAATAGGATATGTGGTGAATGGTTGAGTGCTACAATGAATAACGAAAAGATAACATTTTAAGTTTGAAGTGTGTAAGATTCAGTAATAATTAAAGTTAACTTATTTCCTGCTGGACAGGAAAATATGAGTTTTTTCTTTGCAATATGCACATCAAAATGGGCTGAATGAATGTGAGGAAGTGGAAGTTAGGAAATATAAATGTTCATGATTTAATTAAATTATTAAAAATGAGTTATAATGATCTGAATTCAAGACAAGGTGGGAAATAATAGTAATACTGGTTAGGCAGACGTAAGTTGTGGTTATTGAACTGGACCCAACTATGGACGCCAAAGACACTAAGACCTTCTCTGCTTCCTATAACTAAAGAATGTGAGACCTTCTCTACTTCCTATAACTAAAGAATGTGAGACTTTCTCTGCTTCCTATAACTAAAGAATGTGAGACTTTCTCTGCTTCCTATAACTAAAGAATGTGAGACTTTCTCTGCTTCCTGTAACTAAAGAATGTGAGACTTTCTCTGCTTCCTATAACTAAAGAATGTGAGACTTTCTCTGCTTCCTATAACTAAAGAATGTGAGACTTTCTCTGCCTCCTATAACTAAAGAATGTGAGACTTTCTCTGCTTCCTATAACTAAAGAATGTGTTTTTTGCAAAAATCATAAAATTAAGTATTTAATTTTCTAAAGTTTAGAATATTTAATTCTTACCGCAACTGTGGCGCTATATATACAGAAAGAAATACGTGAACATAGCTAATTCCCGGACGGCAAGCCACAGTGCTGTACATGTTTTTATTTGAGCATAACCTTTTCTTGGTTATTCATAGCACGCGAGCTCCACTTTTTATCTCTTTCTCTCTCTCTCTCTCTCTCTCTCTCTCTCTCTCTCTCTCTCTCTCTCTCTCTCTCTCTCTCTCTCTCTCTCTCTCTCTCTCTCTCTCTCTCTCTCTTTGATATCGCATTACTTTAAGTAAGTTAGAAGTAAGAATCCATGTAAGATTCGTCCTTGTGTGCGCGATCAACCTGGAAAAATATATCCTGTTATACAGAAAGCAGTCAAAGGAGGTCAAGTCCGCATAAACAGATCGCTAAAATAAAAACCTTTCAAAATCCCTTTATCCTCAGGAAACGGGTAATAAAGACATAAATGATCTCTTCCCTTACTTTTGTTGCTTCCGTTTTGCTCTTTCGTGTAATATAGCATTAATACGAATTAATATGTTAGAGTAAAAGGAAGAATTGAATAAATCATGTGTTGGTTAAAAAATGTATTTACTTACCCTTCTTCTCCTCCTCCTTCTTCTTTTTCTTCTATTATCCTTATTGTAGTAATATTACTATCAGAAAAAGAAGAAAAAGAAGGCGAATACACGGAAGCCTCCATTGTCAACAGTACATAATGGAAGCCTTCAAGATGCAGTAGAGGCAAGTAAACTCTCAAGCCGAGATCCGACGCCCTTGTCCTTTCCCTTGACAAACACACCTGAGGCCAATCGCCCATTTCAATCAGCCCGCACATCTGTGGGAGAGACGCCTGCTGACAAAGAGTAATCTCGTTCCCACTACCCAAAACGGCACTTGAGCAACAAATGAGAACGCAGAAGGATGCGCATTAATCTTGTTGCTAAGGCCTCTCTGGCCGTCAGCTTCTGTTGATTTGATTTATGAAAGTTTGGCTGTCAGGCAAAGTACTCGGGTACTTTTGTACTTTTGGCATTCAGTGCTTAGGACAGTGACGAGAAGGAGTTGGTGTGGTTGGACTGCAAGATGAAGAGATTAAAAAAAAAAAGTTGTGAAAAATCCGAAGAGTTTCATACAAATCCTGAGATACTGGGAGAGGTCACTGTAGGGTCACTAGAAGTCACTGCTGATCTAGTGATCATGTAAGGTTGTATTGTCACCGGGATTGAGTAACCATGCAAAATTTCAAGTCCCTCGGACGAAGGGAACAGGTCGAATATTGAGTTACAAGATTTGACCCAAACAGACAGACAGACAGACTAAGAAGTCAAGTTAAATAAAAGCATGTAATGATGGGAATGAAGTACAAGGATCTAAAGGTGGAACTGGTGGAAAATCTCACAGTCGCACCAAGAAGTAACAGTTAGAGGCGTAGGACAGCAAGATTGAAGAAATGGAATGGGAATGAAAGCTAAAAGGTTAAAAACTGGTTGCTGCTATGGGTCGAAGGGACGTTGCAAACACCCTTTAGTAATTCCTACAGTGCGCCACGTGAGGTGCACTGACGGCACTGCTCCCCTACGGGGCATCAGCTTTTGTTATTAACTGGAACCGTAGTCCGGTCCAGCAGAAGTGATACTGAATGTTTCCTTATTAAATTTTGGAATGAATTCCTATTAGTTACAATGCTCAGGTATTGTATTAAAGCGAACAAAATATTACTGACGTTTAAAGTAAATTATACATTTATTCAATTTCATCCTCGTCTCCCTCCGATTTTTTCCAGGGTGAAATTGACTACTAAGTAAAAATATCGTCATGGCTGCGCTTTTAAATTACTGAAGTACACTAACCGCATATTTTTTCAGTGATGAGATCAAGGCGATCATAAAACTTGTTTATTTTTGCTTAATTTATGCTTTTTTACTTATAATTTTTTTTTTACTCTTTCCCTCTTTTAAACTTCACATACAATACTATAATTCTCTCAATGTTTCCTTTTGCTTTCTTTTCCCTTACTTTTTCCTGCTGACCCTCACAGCGAAGAAATCTTTTACTCAAATTTGTCGCCTCCTCTTTTATATCTTCATTTACTGCAAATACCCTTCAACAAACCCGACGTTTCGCATAAAATATGAGATATTCTATGATTAAGTTTTACTTATTTACTCATTTTTTGAGGTGAAACTGATTCTTTCGTCTCTTTTCATAAGAAACACTTTTTCTATTATGGACGAAACAATTGCGTTCTTAATCTAACAACTTCGTTTGACATAAAAAAAACAATAATAATTTTATTTTTAGAGTAATTAAAACGTATGACACTGTATGAAGGAATACCATAATTATTTTTGCCATAGTAATACATATTTCAG
The DNA here is from genome assembly GCF_040412425.1 of Macrobrachium rosenbergii. Taxonomy (NCBI): domain Eukaryota; kingdom Metazoa; phylum Arthropoda; class Malacostraca; order Decapoda; family Palaemonidae; genus Macrobrachium; species Macrobrachium rosenbergii. The sequence goes on from NC_089799.1 coordinate 17,927,901, forward strand.
TCAAATAGAAAGATGAATATGGGGACGTTCTTATCTGTTCTTGAATAACTGACAAAGAATAGTTTCACCAACAAATATTAATTTTCTAAATTAATCTTCCCGGATATAGTAATGAAAAAACTTATAACTGAAATGAATCAAGCTTATCACACACCGATTACCTAGTATTAGAAATGATTTTTACGTGTTGATTTGGAAAATGAATCATTTCATGACAGGAAAATGGACATATTTTTAACAACTGAATCACTAATGTGAGATTGTTTGTGAGAAGGTTAAAAGCAACAGGGCCTCGTGAACTAAATCAAAGTATTTGTTTTCTTTAAAAAAAAAGCATCATTTTTAGTTTTCTGTAAAAGAAAATTGTTTGTGAGAAGGTCGAAAGCAAAAGGGCTTCGTGGATTAAACAAAAGTATTTGTTTTCTTTAAAAAAAAAAAAAGCATCATTTTTAGTTTTCTGTAAAAGAAAACTATTGTGAAGGCTTTGTCTGTCCGTCCGCACTTTTTCAGTCCGGCCTCAGATCTTAAAAACTATTGAGGGTAGAGGGTTGCAAATTGGTGAGTTGATCATCCACCCTCCAATCATCAAACATACCAAATTGCAGCCCTCTAGTCTCAGTAGTTTCTAGTTTATTTAAAGTTAAAGTTAGACATAATGGTGCTTCTGGCAACTATATAGGATAGGCCACCACCGTGCCGTGGTTAAAGTTTCATGGGCCACGGCTCATACGGCATTATACCGAGACCACCGAAAGATAGATCTATTTTCGGTGGCCTTGAGTATACGCTGTAGCGGCTGTACAGAAAACTCGATTGCGCCGAAGAAACTTCGGCGCCTTTTTTACGTGTTTCATGTGATGACATCTTAAAACATAGCTGCACAAATCTTAGACATTTCGCTAAATACAAAATTGGTCCACACAGTCTGAAATATGCAGTAGAATTTTCCGCCTGAATTTAGAATTCAGAAACTACACAAGTCTCAACTTTATCACAATTAAACAAACAAAGTTAAATCCGCAAATAATGCATTAGAAGAGGACATTTATAATTTCTCTGTTAATCACGAAAGATTGAAGCTATTTCCAGGTCAATTAGATCATGGTCAATTCACTCTTTTTGAAAAAGTGATTCATTTACTCTTTTCCAAGGGCTTCCATTACTTCATTACCTGACGTCATTCCAAGAGCTTGAATTCGGTCAATTTAGAAAGAATCCATTTAATGATGAACTTTATTAATTAGTGAAAGTCATCTGAATTGCTGCAGGAGTTCGGTTTTCCATTTCGACATTAACTAATGACTGGAAGAAATCCATCAAGAGAAAATGAGTGCCCAGAATAATTAACCCCGATATAAGGAAGTCTTTAAAAAAAAAAAAGTAAGTCTTTCTTACTGCACGACGATGACCTGGAAACAAACATACAGAGGTACATAAACACATGAAGCTATATTGTGGTACGTAATTCCTCCAAGGCTAACCAATAATTATATTCTCAGTTACATATAACTTAGAACAAGTAAAAATTGAGCCGAATTATCTTCGGCACAGTCGAGTTTTCTGTACAGCGTATAATGCTGTATGAAACTCTCAGCCACTGCCCGGTGGTAGCCTGTGTTGTTGGCACCTATGCCAGCGGTGCCAGAAGCACGATCATGGGTAACTAAGGATAACGAGGCACTTTCTAAAAGTAATAGTTCTTTGGAGTAAAATTCAGTAAATTTATAAAATAAAAATAAAATAAAATAAATAAATAAATGCTGATATGCGATGTGCACTGTCCTACAGACCCTATATTTTAGTAAAGGACAAACAATACCAAGTTTCCCATTAATAATGCAGCAATAATGTCTTTATTTTCTATTAATTACCAAAGAAATAATGCTTTAATTCCAATTTGTAATAAAAGGAACAATGCTTTAATTTTAATTTTTTGTCAAAGGAATAATGTCTAAAATCTAAATTCTTTATTTCTTAAGACTTGAGTAAAAGTAAAATTAATTTCTTACATATAAAATGCATTAGAAATTAAGCATTCCAATATTTTTCTTTCCTTTATATTATAACTTCACATAACTGAAGAGGAATGCGACGATGTCTGTTTACGTTTCGCCCGCTTCATTTTTCTGTTTTGATATTCTACTTCATTGTGACTTGCCTACGGTAATTTTTCTTGGCTGTAGATGAGGCATTTATCGTACTTTAAGCGTCCAGTGGTTTGTTTCATGCTTTGTGGATCTTGTGACATTATCGTACTATCTTTCGCCCCCTTTAAGGTTGTATTGCTGATTGTACCATTAAGATTTTTTTCGGTCTTTCTTTTTAGTTTTCTATAAAAGAAAACTGTTGTGCCAGCTTCTTCTGTCCGTCTGTCCTCAGATCTTAAAAACTGCTGAGGCTAGAGAGCTGCGAATTGGTATGTTGATCATCCACCCGCCAGTCATCAAACATACCAAATTGCAGCCCTCTAACCTCATTAGTTTTTATTTTATTTAAGGTTAAAGTTAGCCATAATCGTGCATCTGGAAACTATATAGGACAGGCCACCACCGGCCCGTGGTTAAAGTTTCATGGGCCGCGGCTCACACAGCCTTATACGGAGACCACCGAAAGAGAGATCCATTTTCTCTGGCCTTGATTATACGCTATACAGAAAACTTGATTGCGTCGAAGAAACTTCGGTGCATTTTTTACTTGTTTTCTTTTCCTTACAATAACTCCTCCTTGGTGATAAGATTTTAAAATGTTGAAACTTTTGGTGAAAGGTCATGAATGTTCTAAACTCTCCTTGGCACTCTGACGTCAGCAGGAAAAATATCTGAAGCCTAACTGAATTTTTATTGTTGCTTCATACCGGAAGTGGAGGTAATAGATTCACATGAAAGATGTTCTAGTAGAAAGTGACTCACTGGTATTGAAATTTCTTTCGTTGCCTGATGATGACAAGAGAGAGAGAGAGAGAGAGAGAGAGAGAGAGAGAGAGAGAGAGAGAGAGAGAGAGAGAGTGTGTCTGATGATGACAAGAGAGAGAGAGAGAGAGAGAGAGAGAGAGAGAGAGAGAGAGGGAATGTAAGAGGAAGGGGGTTAGCCCTTGAGAAGAGAGAAAGAACTGGAGGAGAATAATTATTGTAACCAGGGACAACGACACCTTTGATGTCCTGACACATTGTCTGCTTACTATTACGATTGTGAGTTTTCTGTATTAAATAAAGTATCGTACGTTGTCTGAACCTTATCTATGGGTCTAAAGAAATTAACCTCCATTTATCTATCCCTTACTACAATCCCTCATCTCCTGCCAACTGTTCTTAAAAGTCTTAGGGATCCTGCGAAGAAAACTCTGTTCCTTAATCTTCACGGCTGAGAACCCAAAGACTCCTCTGAAACTTATTGGTAGGAGGTTTTTTAGAGAGTCCGTTCCCGTAGAGATCATGAGACTTTCCCTCTCGCCCCCTTTTTTTTCAGTTCTCCTTCTTTGTTCTTATTCTAAAATTTCTCTTTTACATCGATTTTTCTTCTACTCTCTCTCTCTCTCTCTCTCTCTCTCTCTCTCTCTCTTAAAACTCCAGAAACTTCTCTGCTTCAATTGTTTCTGGTTTCTCCGTTTTTTATTCCTTTTATCCTGTCCTTCCTTACCATTCAATTCTTTTGGCGAATTATTAGCTGCTATCTTCCACCTCATATTTTATGCGTTTCCAAATAGCAGATCTGCCATTCTTACGATTTCCTGCCGTTTTGTAACGTCAGCTTCCAGAACTTTTTTTTATGCTGGATTTTCTTTTTTCCTTTAAGTTTCCACTTGAAAAAACTGGACTGTGGGTTTTTTTTTTTATATAAACTTCTGGAGGTTCTTTCAATACTTTGTCAGCGGCAGGATCATCGACGTCAATGATTAATCGCCCAAAAATACTCAATTCTTTTATAAATGTAATTCACTACGGACTGTTTCTTTAACATAGATTTTTTTCTAAATGGCGTAGATTCTAATTCAAAACTGAAAGAATTCCCTCACCATGTAATTGGATTTTACGGGTCCCATAAATTCCGATTTAGAAAAGGATAAAGGTACTTGGCTTTGCCTGCCTTTTCAAAAAATAAAAAGCAAAGATGCTGCATCTAGCAAAGAAGGAAAAGAATTTCAATGGAACCAAAGAACAACTAAAGGTAGACACACCTACAGTGTTTGTATGAAACTTGGTACATAATTTTATTAGGATACCTTCTCGAGATAATTCAGTCCAGGACTTAGGCAAATTTTGGGCTAACCTGGAACTAATTGCAAACATTTTTTTTTTTTGTGGGGGGTGGGGTGAGCCATTAATCACTATGCCCAAAATCTAGTGAACTCTGGACTCAGGAAAATAGACTAACAAGCGTAAATACAATATGGCCACCACTGTGAGTTTGGTTGTCGGATATCTTATTGCATAATACCCTTCAAGTGTATTACAAATGGATTTAGATAAGATCCCAGTAAGTCATACTTGTTTATTTACTCGTAATACGCTGTAAAATGCAGTTATGACGTCATGACATAAGCATTCCAAAATTGCACCTGTAAAGAGGAGATATTAAAAACCAGTCCCTGCCTTTACTGTGGTGAATAATAAGAGACAAAATTGCAGCTGTAAAGAGGAAAGAAGCTTATAGGACTTTGTGTTATGGTTTTGGGTATTCGAACAGTAACATCCATTCTGAATTTTCTTTGTCGCTATCAACATAACCGGAATCACAAAATGAGATCTTCCATGTGGTCAGCATTGCTGATGATTGCACTGTTCATATAACTCATAGCTAGGGCTTATGAGGTCTCATTCCCTCTTTTGCAGCTAACTTTATTTTAATTACACTGCGCTTTACATTAACATCTGATTACGGAGGACTGGAAAATATTCCATGATAACTCGATTTAGATAACTTCCGATCTGCGTTTAAATGATTGCGTTCTCCAAGCTAAAAATATGGTTGGCAGTAGACATGGTACCAACTTGACTTAGTGGCATCTGAAGATTTTATACCAAGATTCTGTTGCTTTTCCTTTTTCCTTGTAACCTTATGGGAAACTTTAGGCCTGCTTAAATAATCCAGCCTGTGGGTTCCAGAGACCCCATACGAGGAAATTATGGATTTTTCAGCCGCTTTCTTAACCCTCTCCTTATTCAAAAATGAAGGAAAAAACTGCCTTCTTTTAAAAATGCCTGTCTCCTGGTGCCTTTTTTGGGATTTACCTTTTCAAATGCTGTATACCAGTTGTATCGGTTTTATTTTATGCTTCCTCATATTTATTTATTTATCGCCTTTTCCTGTAACCTCTCTCTCTCTCTCTCTCTCTCTCTCTCTCTCTCTCTCTCTCTCTCAGGCTGATTCCCCTTTGGAGCCTTCTTGGGTTTATAGTCTCTTGACTCTATCCATTAGTGTTTTCAGCTGAAGATTTAAAGAAAGAAAAAAAAAAGAATGAAAGAATTAGCAGGATGCTGATATTCGATAAGAATATCATCATCCTGGAAAAAAGCCGAGCACAATAAGATGAAAAGGCCAAAATATGACCAGTATTCTAAAAGGTACAAAAGAATATTTTATAGGAAAACTCGAATGTGTGAGTAATAGAAAAATGAGGAACAACTCAAGACTGGGAAAACAATAAAGGAAAATGATAAAGGAAATGGAATGGAATAGAAATGAACATTTATCAAAACCAACACAAAGAGTAAACTTTCCAGAAAACAAATACGTAAGGTAAGTAATGTGAAGCTCACTCGCAGAAAACTTCACGGTTTGTCAGCAACCTACAAAAATATTCACTAAGTTAAAGAAATGTTTGACAGGAAGAAAAGGCTGAGGATTTGAGTTGTCCAGGCAAGAAAAATGCCGGGAAGCATCAATAATTCATCCCTGAAACCAAAGGTTGAAATATCAGACTGAAAAATACATCGTACAATCTTACGTTAAAATCCAGTGAAATAAGTGAATAAAAAGGAATTTTATTTCAGTCAAAATTAAATATTTAGGGTCACAAAGACAGGCTAAATGCAAAGAGGCTTAGAGAGAGAGAGAGAGAGAGAGAGAGAGAGAGAGAGAGAGAGAGAGAGAGAGAGAGAGAGAGAACAATATATAGTTATACACACAATTAAGTCGTATAAAAAAAGACATTAACTTATTGACTGTATCAGTGAAGGCCGGGTTAAAATGTCTTTTCTCTTTGCAAAATCTCAAAATAAAAAAATAAAACTAAGAAAAAAACATTCATCAATATATAGAGATTTTACGTCCCCATTTCAGCACAAAAGAATAATACATGTTTGAAGGCTATGCCATCAATTTTAGATATGTTTACATGACCAACTTTCCGGCCAACGAATAGAAAGGCAATATAATAATATCATTTTCTTTTTTATCAATTTATTTTTTTTATTTCGTTAGCTTACGCCCCACTTCTCTTGGAATTCATCGACTTCTGTATTCAAAATCAGCAGGGCGAGCTGAAAAACCTCTCCATCAAAGTGAACATATTTATAATCATTGTTTCAGAGAGAGAAAAAAGTTATAGAATTATCAGCGTTGATTCTTCTGGCCCTTTCGTTTACACGAAGTGAAATTGTGTCTGCAATTGTTATGTATTAAATTAAAATTTTGTCCTCATTCTGCTTATGAGAGCAAAGGCAATCAAAAGCTTGCAGTCATAGTCAAGTATGATAAATATGGATTAATAATTTTTTTCGTAAATTTGTAGAAATAATTTTATGAAACCGATAAAGGACTTTCATGGAATGGAAAATAGTTGTTTTCATCATTACACGTAGCGATCTATTGTCAGTACAAAAGAAAACAAAACTTGTTGTCACAAGGACGACCTGGTTAAAAAACAAGTATGCAGTTTGTTTCAGTTTGTTTTTGTAATTTTCTGTGGTATTTTCACGGCAATTTATGATCATTATTTTTTTTTTTTTTTTACGTTTGCAGCCTTGAAGAGGACACTGAATTCTGCAACGTCGGTTACCTCATTAAATAAACCTTTACCGGATGAGGTATTTGTTTAACACTTTCTTTTATAGTAATGAGAAGCTGCTTGATTTAATGAGTTTGAAAGTGTCGCAATTTCTATTAGAAGTACGAGTATAAAAGTAAACTGGAGCCAGGATTACGGAGCAATGAATGGTATTGCGAATGCTGGAAGAATGACGTGAAAAGCTTCATATAGTTATTTGATAGAATAAGAAAAGATGCGAGTCACAGAATAGGAGCAGCAAACCAGCAGGATATGTGAAAAAGATTAGGAACAATCTTAAAGTGCCAATGGATGCTAAGATTAGACTGTGTGAAGGAATTGTTGAGCCAACTCTCGTCCATGGAGTGAAGTGTCGATGATAAATGCAAATGGAAGTAAAACCGCGAAAGATACAAAGACGAACTCTTTACGCAGTGTATGGGTCATAAGAAGGAATGAAAGGGTGAGGAATGCAGGTATACTTACACAGAAAGTGCTAAAAGGGTTAGGTTAGGTAAAAGCATGGACCAGTGCTTTCAGAGAGTTCGGTCGTGTGGGAAGAATGATGTAGCAGTGAACACGCATTTAATTTGGAAGCGGTTAGGAAGAAGGGTGGAGGAAGTGGGGGAGACCTAGAAAGGGCTGAATAGGTACCTTGAAAAGGGAATTAGAAATAAGGGGCCCCTCAGATCCAGGAAACGAGAAAGTTCAAGTTAGAGGTGAAAAGTATAGAGTTTTTAAGAAAAAAAGTGAGGTAAAACAATGATGAAAATTAAATGAAAATTTGAATTTGACGTTTATTTAATTTTAAATTCTATTTTTTCCTTTTTTGAACAAATGCAGGATCCATTAGATTCAAATTAATTCATAGGTTCCATTAATAAAGATTTATTCGCAGATTTGAATTTTTTCAAAGGATTTTCAGTACATTTTTTGTGCATCAGAAACTTTTTTGGGAATCTTTTAAATTGTATTAAAAGGTGACAATATCATATGATAAAATCAATAATATTCCTGGTCATGAGTCTTCTTCAAGTTGTGTAGAGAGTTACGAATAACGGACAAAAAATACGAAAATATTTTTGGATTACTTTCATTCGTCTTTAGTCTCCTCTAAATTCTTGTTCCACTTCCCTTTATTTTGAAGTATCTGTGGTCTTTTCTGTGTCGTCATAATACCTTGTCCTTTACTCTTAAATGTGTTCTCAATCGTCTTTACTTTTTTTGCCCTCCTCAAATATTCCCACAACCCATTCTGTGGATCATGAATTATGTTTGCTATTTCCATACTCACCATATTTCGTTTCATCTGTTTTATCTTTAGCCATTTTAAATTACTCTTTACTTTTCCCCATTGCTGATCCCTCTCTCTTCCATTCTGAAAAGTCCATACTCTTTTCTGAGGCCTCTCAACATCTTAATCTTTCCTCTTAACTCCTCTTAAATCCTCTTCTATCTGTCATTATCCCTTTTCAAACATTCCCGAATACTCTCCGTTCTTTTCCAGATTCTTTCTTTTTTTTTTTTTATTTCTCTGCGTATTTTTATTCAGTTTTTCTCGTAACTATTCAGATTTTTATTTACATTCATTCACTGATTTCTTTTTAAGTTTTTTCTCAAGATTTCTTCACGATATTTTCTAAATCCCCTTTCTATTTTTGACTTCTTTTCTTCTTATTTTCTGAACTATCATTACTTTTCGAATTTAGTTTAATTTTTGTTAATCCTGTCTAATGTTTTAATATCCCCTAAACTCACATCTGTCAGTTTTTGCAAACACATGAACAAAAAAAAGTTATAAATAGCGATGATAAAATCCGCAAAAGCAATTTCACCTATTATGACGAAATGTAGCATTAACTGCAAAGCGAGGATTCCGTCGGAATAGCCGATACTCTATCCTGATTGCTATTACTGATCGCTATTACCAATCTCTATTGCCGAGCGGTATTTATCAAAGAGACGGGAAACTGAATGGTCGGTACTCACTCGACTGTTGCCTACCGCCGGAAATCACTTTTAGTACCGCAATTATTTTTTTTTATCCTGTTAGTAGTTTGTTTTACAATGTAACAGAGTAATTAGTAGGCAGCATGATAAAAAAAATTAATATTCCTTTTTTTAATATTTGAGTTTTGTTACTCAATTATTTTTCTGTTCTTTTTCTTTTTAAGTCCTGACAGTGATTGCAGTTGTAACTGGAATGTAAAATTTAGGCAAAGGGCCAAGCGCTCGGACCTGTGAGGTCATTCAGCGCTAAGACGGAAATTGAGAGTAAAAGTTGAGAAAGGTGTAACAGTAGGAAAACCTCGCAGTTGCACCCTGAAGCAATTGTTTGGACCGGGTGGGAAGTAAGATGGAAGAAAGATTATATGACCGGAGGTACAGTTAAAGGAATGAAAGGGGTCGCGGCTAGGGGCCGAAGGGACGCTGCAAAGAACCTCAAGTGATGCCTACAGCGCACAGCGTGGGGTGCACTGACGGCACTAACGCCACTACGGGGTTCATGACATTGGTTCGTCCTATAATATAACCGTGTGATTAGTAGGCTGCATGATAACAAATTTTAATATTCCTTTATTTTAATATTTGAGTTTTGTAATACGTAATTATCTCGATTAATTTTCTACGTGACGAGGAGTGGTTATAATTTCCAACGAAAACCATTTGATTAATTTCTAAAGAAAAAAATAATGATTTTGATTACTTTATCCAGGGCTGTTTGCTGCATTTAGCTGCATCGTTGCTGTAACAGAAATTACATTCTAGATAGCTTTTTGAAATGTATGATGGATACCAGGTCTGGCATATCCACAGAAAGAGGACATTAAAAAAATAAGATGAAAGATTATTTGATTTCATCGCTCACCTGGTGCCACGGAAGATCGTCAGAGTTAGAAAAATGAGAGAATAGAAATAAAATAAAACAAAAATAAATACTAATGCAGTGTATACACGAAGAAATAACAAAGATAAACAAAATATAAATAAATTTGTGTTGCCGGAAATTTTATTGACTTAAATAAGAAACATAATTCGATTTGATAATCTAGATTTAAAGAAAACTATTGATGAATTATCGAATTATTCGAAATTCTTTAAGAAATCTGAACAAGGGATGACAAAAAAAAAAAAATACATACCACCAAATTAAGACTTCCAAGTACCCATTGTGTTACTGAGACATATATGTATGTATGTATGTGTGTACGCATATGAGAGAGCGATTATTCAACAATTATTATGAAGAAAAGAAGAAATCCTAGGAAAAACTGAAGAGAATGCCAACTCAACTCAGAACAAAGGTATAATTATTTTCCATTGAGAGATAAGTAATTGCCATTTCTCTCATTCAACTTTCTCTTCATAACATTTCGCTGAATTTTTCCCAAGAATAATTTTGTTTCCTGTCATGGTCAACGAGAGAGAGAGAGAGAGAGAGAGAGAGAGAGAGAGAGAGAGAGAGAGAGAGAGAGAGAGAGAGAGAGAGAGTAAATTCGTTTTTCTTTTTGTGCCTTTCTCCTTTCAGGCTCGCAAATCTATTTCCACTGCAATTGAATATTGAAGGAAATAATTTGACATTTCTATATAAATTAATATTTCATTCGCTTGTAAGTTAAAAACCCTTGTAGCTTATACGTGGGGCACTACAATTACAAATCTAGGTGTTCACTGTCCGATATACTAAGTGCCCTGTAGGGGAGTAGTGCCGTCAGTGCACCTCATGTGGTGCACTGTAGGCATTACGTAGGTTCTTTGCAGCGTGCCTTCGGCCCCTAGTTGCAACCCCTTTCGTTCCTTTTACTGTGCCTCCTTTCATATTCTCTTTCTTCCATCTTACTTTTTCCAGCCTCTCCTAACAGGTGATTCATAGTATAACTGCGAAGTTTTCCTCCTGTTACACCTTTCAAACCTTTTACTGTCAATTTCCGTTTCAGCCATGAATGACCTCGTAGGTCCCAGCGCTTGGCCTTTGGCCTAAATTCTATATTCAATTCAATTCAATTCAATATACTAAGTGGGGCTCACTTTGGTATTTTATTATTCGTGTCATTATTATTGTTAAAAAAATACTCATAGTAGCATGGGTCTTAAATGAAGAAACAAATCCACATTTATCTATGGGTTTAATATATTTAAAAATGAATCTAAGCAGAGAGCTTTCGGAAATTTGTTCTGTTCCCCTTTTCAATTCCGAAAGCTCCCGCTTTAGATTTATTCTCAAATATATTTGTACCCATACATAACAGTAATTTGTTTCTATATTATTATTATTATTATTATTATTATTATTATTATTATTATTATTATTATTATTATTATTATTATTATTATTATTATTATTATTATTATTATTATTATTATTATTATTATTATTATTTAAAAGCCAAATCACTATCCTAACCGGTAAAGCAGAATTGCACAAGCTACTAAGCTCTTCGTTGGGAGAGTCGGTAGAGTTGTGGGCTAGCACTCGCTAGGCCCGAGTTCGAGTCTCCGGCCGTCTAATGAAGAGTTAGAGGAATTTATTTCTGGTGATAGAAATTCATTTCTCGCTATAATGTGGTTCGGATTCCACAATAAGCTGTAGGTCCCGTTGCTAAGTGACCAATTGGTTCTTAGCCACGTTAAATAAGTCAAATCCTTCGGGCCAGCCCTAGGAGAGCTGTTAATCAGCTCAGTGGTCTGGTAAAACTAAGGTATACTTAACTTTTCCAGGACCCAAGTATAGAAAGCCCCCTAGTAAGGAAAAAAAGAAACACAGAAGCAAAGAATAAAGTATAAAAGAGAAATGACAAAGAAAAACGAACGTGATAAATAGCAAAATAAAGGGAGTCAGATAAATTGCCAATAAGCTACGAATGGAGGCTCATATTACCCTGTTCAACAGAAAGGCATTTGCACCAAGTTCATTTTCTGAAGCTCCAGCAGTTCCACTAGATGATTAGGAAGATTATTAAACATTTTGGTGGCATTAAGAATAAAACTTGTCGAAAGCTTTTTGATTCTCAACCTCACATAAGAAACCCAACGCTAAGATAGATTTACCACCATGTGAATGATGGTATAGTCTGGGAAGATGTAAATGCAGCAACTGGCCATAATTGCGAAACAATAAGCCAAAGTCAACTAATTTGAGTACCAGCCGATCTGAAAAGGATTTTAACCTGGAATGCTTTCAGGAGAGAACTTAGCCTAACCTTCCAGTTTTCACGAAAGGAAAATCAAGTTACTGAACTTTAAGTTAAGGGACTTCAAGTTGAAGTTTCCTGAAGCCGAGATAAATACGATAGGGGCTTGAAATACCAACTTTCACAAAAAGTTCCTGTAATATCAGCGTCACTGATTGACACTAACTGCTCGGAGTTCATCGGTAAACTCTTCCTTTATTTCAAAGTAAGCGAATGGAAATTAGTCTCATTATTATCAATGATTCTCACTTGGAGAAAAATCCAATTAAAATTTCCCCTTAAAGAAATATTTCTCTTTTGTGCGACTTCCGTATATTAATTTTTTTAAGGTCTCTTACCGGAGATTTTCTTTAATAGTGAAATATGGATATTATAAAATACTTTTATTGCTTTTTTTCTAGATAACTAAGCAAACGCTTCGGTCTCTTTTTTTTTTATAACAATAAATTGGATTCATCTATGTATAATATTTTATGTATAACATTCATCAATGCAAGATAATTTATGTGCATCAAAATGTGAGAATGGAATTTCACATCCCGTCCTAAGTACAGACATGTTATATAGAACAAAATTAAAACTTGACCCTTACAAGTGGCCTCAGCGTTTTGCGATAAGAATGGAAAACTTATCTTACTATACAGAAACTATTGTTATTTACAAAAACCTTTACAGAATCGCCCTAGAGACAGCGAAACCTAGAAGGGAAACTCCCTTTGCCAATTCATGAGCAAAACAAGACCATTAGTGCAGTCATCTTCGTATCGTGAAACTCGAAATGGTGGATTTCCATCGGTCCCAAGGGACAGGGAAAAGAAGATTGCTTTAGAAGGGACGGGAAGGAATAAAAATAAAATAAACATTAAGAAGGGGCGAAAGTAAAGTCATTATCAAGCGGGGAAATTCAGAGAGGCTTGACAATAAGGGAGATATTGGATATAGTAAAAGTAAGTAAAAAATTACGGTGCAGTCGAGTTTTCTGTACAGCGTATAATGCTGCATGAAACTCTCAGCCACGGCCCATGAAACTTCACCTACAGCCCATGAAACTTTCACCCACGGCCCATGAAACTTTCAACCATGGCCCGGTGGTGGCCTGTATTGTTGGCACTTGTACCGGTGCCAGACGCACAATCATGGCTATATTTAACCTTAAATAAAATAAAAAAAAAACTTCTGAGGCTAGAGGGCTGCAATTTGGTGTGTTTGATGATTGGAGGATGGATAATCAACATACCAATTTGCATCCCTCTAGCCTCAGTAGTTTTTAAGATCTGGAGGCGGACAGGAAAAAGTGCGGCCGGACAGACAAATAGCCATTTCAGTACTTTTCTTTTACAGAAAACTAGGAAGGAGCAAATGCTTGTAAATATAAGAAGAGAACAGGAAGAGTTTTTGCAATCAATTTTTAACCGTTGGCAATACTGCCTTGACGTCATCAATCTTCCGAGTATTCGGCTTACTTGATGATTCTGCCATTTTTTTCTGTTGTGGTATTCCTTCATTCTGTCTTTCTGTTTCTCGTCCCTTTAGTACAAACTTGTGTTTTTATTTTAATCTTTGAAATCTGGTCTTAAAAGGGCATTTGGAAAAGGGAGAACTTACTCCTGTAGAAACGAAATGACTTTTCCCCTTGCGCAGTACATGGTTTGGAATATGTGCATAATACTGTCACCGTCCCGTCAAAAATTACGGCATTATTGAAATATATGTATATATATATATGTATATGTATATATATATATATATATATATATATATATAAATATAATATATGTATATATATATATATATATATATATATATATATATATATATATATATATATATATATATATATATATATATATATATATATATATATATATATATATATATATATTATACATATATATATATATATATATATATATATATAAATCACTGGCTCCTTTCTAACACCTCTTCAACATCAGCCACCATTACGGCCCGTGGAAGTCCTAATTGCGTAGGATACTAATGCACTGTGTTCAGAGTCCTACATGGTGGATTAAACTCTTCCCTGAGGCCAGTAACAATCTCTCTTTAACAGCTGTAGGATTCCAGTAAACACAGTAGTATATTTGCTGCTGCGTGTGGTATGAACATCGCTTAATGGCCCGGCATGCGATTTGTAGTCCCGTTTCTTGTACACATGTTTAAAAAATAATAAAAGAATACAGATAGATAGATAGATAGATAGATAGATAGGTAGATAGATAGATAGATAGATAGATAAATAGATAGATAGGTAGATAGATAAATAGATAGATAGGTAGATAGATAAATAGATAGAGAGATAGATAGATAGGTAGGTATGTGTGTGTGTTTATTTTGTGTGAATGTACACATGTAAGAATTTTTTTCTTTTGACTTGCCACTTATGTCCATCTATTCTATTTTTAAGACAGACAGACAGACAAGCAGAAAAGACAGACAGACAGACAGACAGACAGACAGACAGACAGACAGACAGACAGACAGACAGACAGATTCAAACGCACGCCATAAACCAAAATGAGATAAAGAGACTTCGAAATGATCAACAGACGCATCCTTTACCGTTTTGTTCAGTTACCAATGCAATTAACATACAATTTATCAGTCATCATTGTCACAGTAATTGACGTTTTTTGCAGCAATTGTCATCACAGAGCCTCACAAAGTGAATCTAATCAGTAGTTCTATAACCAGGTCGGAGGAATAATAAGATTCGAAACGAGTTTTAGGATGAATATAACTGAACCGTTTTTCATGATAATTCTAATTATGTGACATGCTTAGACGTCGAGTTTATAGTGAAAATATAAAGGTTTATTTGAGTTTTGGTTGTCAGTGTCACTAAATCGACTCTTTGTTCTGCTGGTGGGAACATTTGCCCTTTCTTATATATTAAGTTGGGATTTTACTTACCAACCGACAAAAACAATGTCCAAAAACAGTGGAAAAACCTTACGATAATATCATACTTTATAGGATCAGGAAAACAGCCCCTGGGAAAGGATGCAGTTGGAGTACAATCCGAATTATGTAGGACCTTCCGTCGTTGCAACAATATAGTGGGGACGCCACTGTGTGTCAGTCGAAATTATTCAGTACCGAGGCTGTCTGACTTCCGCGTACCCTTCAGCAGTCTTGGAAAAATAGGGTCTTCGGGAACTCCCCAGCCTCTTTAACTTCTCCCCAGCCGAAGCCGTGGGCGCATTAATTAAAAACGACTCGAATTCTTTTTGTCATCAACAGGCATGCGTCAAGAAGGATGGAAATAAAAATGGAGTGATGACAGAAATGTCGAGGCAGTAACAGAAGAAACTAAGTGATCATGGGGATGTATTTGAATCAATAGGACTCTCAGTAGAGGAAGCAGTTTGAGAGACGTTGTTGGCAGAAGAAATGCTGATCAGCATTACTAATTATATATAAATGGCAAGTGAAGAGACTCATTGAAACAGAAGTTTTATACTCCAGGAGCAGATGGCAGACATGCAAAAAAGAGCATGTTTAGATGCTATAGATCATCGTACTCTAGAAAAATCCTGTAATGAATATGATTTATTATCATCATTATTGTGTGGAAAGAGAAACCTGAATTCCTGTGTATAACTTGTTTACTTAGTAATGTTACATATTACTTGAATCTCAGAGTAACTTTTCCAGGTGTCCTAACTGACCCTTTTTCAAGAGATGTGAAGGTAGTCAGGTTCAAGGCCAGCAATCTTCTGGAACCTCTTCTCCCTGTGCTGGCATTCCATATGATGGCTGTCCTGGTTTCATTCTCTGAGAGTTGTTAATCTCCTGTCGGTCTGATATCCTGATCTGATGGTCAGTAGGATTAACTGTTGTTGTAAGTGTGAGTGGTCACCATCGGTCTGTTGGGCAGAGACCTAACTCCAGGTCAGAAGGGGTCAATCTTAGCTTCTTTTAATATTAAAAGCTCGGCTTATGGGATCTTCTTAGAGTAAATCCTTTGCTTCCTTCTCATCACTTTAATCTCTCTGACGAGTGCCCCTTCCACTACCCTAAGACTATGACTGATGTTATTGCTTTTGTATGTTATTGGGTTGTATATGTTTCATCACTGTTTTTAAAATCCATCCTGGTCCTTTTCTCTAACAATGCTCTAGCTATGCACTCCCCGTGAGTTGAGTCATACTGCTTTTCTGTGATTTTTGGATTCTAGTCCTTATTCCCCTGTTTCACCCTTATTTGTCTCACAACTGTTGCAATTAATTATGTATGCTCCCCTATATCATCTGCATTACTGTCTTCTCCTTCCAATTTATTTTTACAACTTTTTTTTTTTTTACGGTGTTGTCAAGGCATACAAAATTTTATATTTAATGTCTTTCATTTTTTTGTAATTTATTTCATTTTAGGCATATAAGGAGGGAAAACTATTTTCTTGTTTTCTGTATTCCATGTACTTCTGCATTTTCCCTTGTAAAAAATCCTCTAAGCTTTGTTGGAGTGCCCTTTTCTGAACCATCCTGTATGCTAATGTATCAAAGCTTTTATCAATGTAATTTATTTCTTTATCCATCTTACAAGGGCACATTCTCATTGCCCTAAGAATAAACCTGCTATAACACCAATTTTATATCATGACCCGCAAGAAAAGAGAAAGAAAATGAATATACGAGTTTGTGTGTGTGGGCTTTCTATATGTGCTGAATTCATATCCTATTTTTCCTTTCTATCAAGATGTCTAAAAAGGGCAGTTTATTATTGTTATTTTTCTCTAGAGGTGAATTTCATTAGATGAAACCTAACATGGAACAAACGGAATCAGGCTGCTAAAGGATGTTGGTTTCAAACTCCACTGCAGACCCATACTGCAGCAAAACTGATCATGGTACAGAGCCAGTGATTTTTCATCTTCCTGGGGAGACGCGAACCCGCGACATCTGAGCTGGCATCCGCGACGCCAGCCACCATACCAACAGATCAGTATATAAGAAAATGTTTCTCTTTGAGTTGTTGACTTTATATGTATAGCCTTAGGATGACTAGTAGTGCCTTTTAACTCAAAAACGAAATACATATACACTCACATAAGCTTGAGAAAAGCACAGAGAGACAGTAGAGGAGAATAACCACTGTCTTAGCTGATCTACAGTGAGTAGATTTTTTCATAATAATTTTGGAAATGAGGAACAAGAAAATACGGATTGAAATAAATCTTTCAGAAGTCAATTTCTCTTCACTCTCTGCACTCTCCAGTTGAATGAGGAGAGGATAGCTAGTATGTAACAGAGAGGTAGAGAAGGGTTCTACCGAATTCCAGAGAGGTCGGTTCAGTCAAGTAGTTATTCAGACTCATCAACTCAAAGGGTGAGGATGTCAGTCTGTTTGCATGTGTTTGTATGGGAAGCTACCCAATTCAGCACCACCAGTTCCTCGAGTCTTTAGAAATATCAGTTGGAACCCAGATTAATTACTGCGCATTTTATGCAAGTGGAGATTGTGTTTATCATTTCTCAAAGTCACTAATTCAGAATGCGTCTCTCGCCAAAGGGTAACTGGTGCAGTTTCATACTTCTAAAATAGTTAGTCGATTCTACTACGTGCTGTTTCGGTTTTCATCGATGGTCACTTATGTATACAGTATGTGGATACTGTGAATAACTTATTGCATACACTCATATATATATATATATATATATATATATATATATATATATATATATATATATATATATATATATATATATATATATATATATATATATATATATTTGTGTGCGTGTGTGTGTAGTGACATACACACACGCTCCCATATATATGTGTGTATATATATATATATATATATATATATATATATATATATATATATATATATATATATATATATATATATATATATATATATATATATATATGTAAGTCTGTGTGTGTGCATGAGATTTATCTTACCTTCCTACTGACCACAATCTTACTCTCAATCCATGTCGTCACTTCGACTTCAACCAGAGAGTGCAAAATCAATTCATCTTTCCAATGGAAAACAAGAAAGGAAACACTCTCAAACGCGCCATCCTTTGGCACTGGGAATTCGTTGACAGAATTCCCGTTCTGAAATTCATAAACGATACAAAGGCCATTAACTCAATGAACATCAAATACTTGAACTGGGATGGAGGAGAGCTGTGATCCTACGAGTGTTCAGGTTGAGAAGGGGAAGGAAGATAAGTGGGATAAGAAGGAACGAAGATTCAAAGCAAGAATGGAGGATGATGTAGATAGAACAGATGAGAGATGCAAAGCAGAAAAAGGTGGAGTGGGGGTTAAGGGAGATGGAGATGAGGAGGAAGTGAAGTGAGAGGTTGAAAGGAAGAAGAAGAGTTTAGCAGGAAATATAACGTGGAGAATGATTAAGATGCACTAAAAGGAGAAATAAGAGAAAATGGAACAATTGTGTGGGAGAGATGAAAGAGAGTGTTAAGGAGAACAAATAAGAAAGGGAATCAAAGAAAAAGCATAGAGAAAGAGGAGATAGGAACAGATTGAGGCATGGATAAAGAAAGATAAATAAATGAGATAAGGAAGAGAGTTATTATTATGAAAGCTAAAGGTAGAAAAGATCTGGAAGTTAATAGAATATGGGGAGGAGTACTAAGGAATAAAAGGAGACAGGGAAACGTGTCCAGTGGAAGGGGGTGGAGAGAAGCAGAAAGGAAAAGAAAAGCAAGTGGGTAGAGGTGTTGGAAAAATTGCCGAATTGATTGTTTATGTTCATTATGCTTCAGCCAGTAATGGTTATCGAAGTGGATGCAAAAAAAAAGGGGATGGGGAAGAAAGGGCTGAGAAAGAGACATACAATAGAAAGGGAAGGAGGACATGAAACAGAAGGCCTGGAATAAGGAAGAAAAAGATAGAAGTCCTGTAAAATTAAGGTTTCTTTTGAACAGCACGTTTGTTTGACACAAAAAATTCTTAAATAGAAAATTCAGTGTTTCATCTAAAGTAAGACTTTTCTATATTCCGTTCTTTTTCTGCGCCTTTCTTTTGATCCGTTAAATTGGGGTTTTTGCACT
Organism: Macrobrachium rosenbergii; assembly: GCF_040412425.1. Classification (NCBI taxonomy): domain Eukaryota; kingdom Metazoa; phylum Arthropoda; class Malacostraca; order Decapoda; family Palaemonidae; genus Macrobrachium; species Macrobrachium rosenbergii. Next base: position 17,947,130 of record NC_089799.1, read on the forward strand.
GAATTCTGGAAACTGGTTTTAAAGTAAAAAGGAAAGTTACTGTTTGCTGAATCAGCCAATGGTCAAATCAACAGAACGACTCGCTTCCAAAATTATATAAATTTTCTCAGGACCTGTTCCGATGCTCTTGTCAAGAAACTAGTACATGTGGTACCAAGGCATTAAGATAAAACCATACTTGATGGTACCCTAATGCTAGAATGATGAGGTATTCTGATATCTCCTACAAGTTCAGTTCTATTAAATACAATTGCATATTGCTAGGAAGAACTTACTCGTTATGCAATAACATCGCTGCGACGCCATAATGTATTTTGCAGAGTGAATAAATCCATCTGTAACACAGGAAACTGACTCAAAAAGTTTAAGCTCATGGTGCCTTGCTTAAGCTGTTACTTTTTACATCTGCGGGCAAGAAAGTTGTAACACTTTTATAATGTGTAATTTTTCACTTATTTCACAAGCTAACTGTATAAATAAGTTTGGCGTAGCACCAGTTTCCATAAGCCTTCAGCTGTAGTCCAGGTGTGAAAAATTATAGGTGCCTTCAAAACAAAGGCAACTTCAAGAGAGAAACATTTCGAGGCCTCCAACAACCGGACGCTTTAAAAGAAAATCATAATAGAAGGGGGAGGCGAAAATGATTGACAACACCCGTCAAGAGAAGAGGAGACAGGACAAGCATGAATGGGAGGGGGGAATCCCTCGCAGCGTAAGTTCGGTCATATTAAATACAGCAGGGCAGAAAGGTGATGGGGAGCAGATGGACTGATGTCTTGCAAGCTGTATGAGAGTCATATAGAATACATTTCCTTCTGACGAAACAACAAGGGTCAGTGGAAATAGGGTGTGAACAACCTAAAATATTTAACGTGAGAACTGTCATCAATAAAGACCATACCACTGTACCATTCAGCGTGAAAGGCCACCAGTGCTTGTGCTACATTCTGCAAGACAGGACAAATAAATATTCAGATGATGTACAGCGAAAGATTCTGAATTAAATCTTATTTTTGTTCTTTCATCGTGTTATCTTGGTTTTAATTTCCGCCTGTAGGATATTTTTCCTTACGTTCAGTCTGATTTTGACTCTTGTATTTTGTTCGAAACTCGACAACTGAGTTCTGGACACTGTCATCTTTAATAAAATATTTATTTACTGTTAGCAAAGCTAAATCAACCTTGTATTCAAAACTCAGAGTTTCATATTATCATTTTGTGTGCAGTGAATCAACTTTTGGTCATTTTTATCTGTTTATTAATAGAATAGATAAGATCTTTAATATGTCTGTCTTCAATCACTGACATAAAAAGGTGGTTGGAATGTCTTCTCTGGAGGACTTCATAAGTAAATGAAATAAATTTAGTTCTCTTAGTTTGAATAAATAGCTAGTAATAAACATTATGGAACATAGAAAAGACATTCTACGTTTACATTCTGAATTGTCTGAAATATTGCCTTATACCGAAAAATTATAGATAAACATTAAACGGTACCTAGGTAAACACGTAAGATATCTAATAACCAAATATTGGCAACTTTATGCGTATGAATGATTTGGAGAAATCATTTATTATCCGTCAGTAAAAAGGAGTAAAAGAGATCCCTTGCATAAGGGGAGTTCATTGTGCACCTCAGGGGTATCAGATGATGAGGTGGAGGGCAAGAGGAAATAAGATACGAATGTGGGACAGAAATTGGAAATCTCATGGATGGTCGGGAGCCATGAGTCAAAAAATAATGTATAATTAATGTACTGTGTGACTGTGAATGCAAAAGTCCTTTATTCCTGTAATTGATAATAACAAGTGATGCAAATAATCACTCCGTGGATAGTACTAAAAGCATTAGAAAATGTTTGTACTTTCTGTAGCACTTTCCTCTCATAAAAAGTTAACGTAAAATGAAAGCAGTGTTACTATAAATGTACAAGTCTTCTGTTCCTGTAATGGGCAATAATGAATTATGTAAATAATCAATCCGTGGATAATACATAAAAGCACTGAACATGTTTGTACATTTCGCAGACTTTTCTCTATTAAATGACACTGGGGTATGGAATAAAAACATATGTGATTTGTGCTTTTAAATGAACCGTTTAGCACTTTCCTCTAATAAATGACACTGGGATACGGAATAAAAACACGTGGGACTTGTACGTTTGAAATTAACCGTGAAAATTTTCCAGTTTAATCATTCAAGGAGAGAAAAATATAAATTAAAGGCTCTCAGTTTTCAAGTTGAAGGAAAGGACCAAGATATAAGAAGAGAGCCCGATGGCTGAAAAATAACTAGAAATAGCCCAAAATATTTTTATCGTAGATGATAAGTTTGACTTAAAACACGTCATTGGTGGCTTACTAGTACGATGCATAAATTTTAGTATCGCTCTCTCTCTCTCTCTCTCTCTCTCTCTCTCTTTTCCTGAGTATTAATTTTTTATAGTAATATCACCTTCGAATATCGAAATTATGAAGTGTTCTTGAGAAGGTCGTGAACGTAAGAAAGAGAAGTAAAGGATAAACCAGAGAGAGAGAGAGAGAGAGAGAGTTTCAGTTATGATCTATCATGTCTCTCCTTGGACACAGTTACATAATTACATCTACAATAGCTTCCCATATGTATCGCAGGTGATTCTTTGTTGTTGTTTTTTTTTATTTTAGAGTAAAGCGTGTTTTTGCAATTACTTGTGTATATATCATACACCTAATGCAGGAATATTAATTAAGAACAAACGATTAAGTGCACGCAAAAGTTTTATTTTTATGCAGATTAATTTTTATTATAATATTCCATCTGATTATTCGTAAGATCTGTTAAAATGATACATATGAATTATATCTATCTGTCTCCCGCTGGATATGCCTATCACTCCCCGATTTAAGGGGATCAGCTCTATGGTAAAAAGGCATATTATCTGTCACAGTTCCCATTTAAAGAATAGATTCCGAAACTGCATTAAATCTGGACACAATTTCCATTTAAAGAATGGATTCCAAAACAGCATTAAACGTGGACACAGTCCCCATTTAAAGAATGGATTCCAAAACAGCATTAAATGTGGACACAGTTCCCATTTAAAGAATAGATTGCGAAACCGCATTAAATGTGGAAACACAATTCCAATTTAAATGACGGATTCCAAAGCAGCATTAAATGTGGACACACAATTTTCATTTAAAGAATGGATACCAAACAGCACTAAATGTGGACACACAATTTCCATTTAAAGAATGGATTCCAAAACAGCATTAAATGTGGACACATAAATTCCATTCAAAGAATGGATTGCAAAACAGCATTAAATATGGACACACAATTTCCGTTTAAAGAATGGATTGCAAAACAGCATTAAATGTGGACACACAGTTCCCATTTAAAGAATGGATTGCAAACAGCGTTAAATGTGGACACAGTTCCCATTTAAAAAATGGATTGCAAAACAGCATTAAAGGTGACACAGTTCCCATTTAAAAACTGGATTCCAAAACCACATTAACTTTGGACACGCAGTTCCTATTTGAAGAATGGATTGCAAAACCGCATTAAATGTGGACACAAAGTTCCCATTTAAATAATGGATTCCAAACAGCATTAAATGTGGATAAACAATTTCCATTTAAAGAATGAATTCCAAAAAAGTATTAATTGCGGACACACAAATTCCATTTAAAGAATGGATTGCAAAACAGCATTAAATCTGGACACACAAATTCCATTTAAATAATGGATTCCAAAACAGCATTAAATGTGTAAACAATTTCCATTTAAAGAATGGATTCCAAAAAAGTATTAATTGCGGACACACAAATTCCATTTAAAGAATGGATTGCAAAACAGCATTAAATCTGGACACACAGTTCCCATTTAAAGAATGGATTCCAAAACAGCATTAAATGTGTACACACAGTTCCCATTTAAAGAATGGATTCCAAAACAGTATTAAATGTGGGCACTAGTTCCCATTTGAAGAATGGATTACAAAACAACATTAAATGTGGACACAGTTCCCATTTAAAGAATGGATTGCAAAACAGCATTAAATGTGGACACTTAAATGTGGACAAAACAACGTTAAATGTTTCCCATTTAAAGAATGGATTGCAAAACAGCATTAAATGTGAACACACAGTTCCCATTTAAAGAATGGATTAAAACAGCTTTAAATGTGGACATTAAATGGATTACAAACAGCATTAAATGTGGACACACAGTTCCCATTTAAAGAATGGATTCCAAAACAGCATTAAATGTGGAAACACAATTTCCATTTAAAGAATGGATTCTAAAACAGCATTAAATGTGGACACACAAATTCCATTTAAATAATGGATTCCAAAACAGCATTGAATGTGGACACACCGTTCCCATTTAAAGAATGGATTCCAAAACAGCATTAAATGTGGACAAACAATTTCCATTTAAAGAATGGATTACAAAACAGCATTAAATGTGGACACAATTTCCATTCAAAGAATGGATTGCAAACCAGCATTAAATGAGGACACACAATTTCCACTTAAAGAATGGATTGAAAAACAGCATTAAATGTGGACACACAATTTCCATTTAAAGAATGGACTGCAAAACAGCATTAAATGTGAACATAAAGTTCCCATTTAAAGAATGGATTGCAAAACAGCATTAAATGTGAACACAAAGTTCCCATTTAAAGAATGGATTGCCAAACAACATTAGATGTGGGCACACAGTTCCCATTTAAAGAATGGATTCCAGAACAGCATTAAATGTGGGCACACAGTTCCCATGTAAAGAATGGATTGCAAAACAGCGTTAAATGTGACACGCAGTTCCCATTTAAAGATTGGATTGCAAAACAGCATTAAATGTGGACAGGCAATTCCCATTTAAAGAATGGATTCCAAAACAGCCTTAAATGCGGACACGCAGTTCCCATTTAAAGAATGGATTGCAACACAGCATTAAGTGTGGACACGCAATCCCCATTTGAAGATTGGATTGCAAAACGGCATTAAACGTGGACACACAATTTCCATTTAAAAAATGGATTCCAAAACAGCATTAAATGTGGACACACAAATTCCATTTAAATAATGGATTCCAAAACAGCATTGAATGTGGACACACAGTTCCCACCTAAAGAATGGATTCCAAAACAGCATTAAATGTGGACAAACAATTTCCATTTAAAGAATGGATTACAAAACAGCATTAAATGTGGGCACACATTTTCCATTCAAAGAATGGGTTGCAAACCAGCATTAAATGAGGACACACAATTTCCACTTAAAGAATGGATTGAAAAACAGCATTAAATGTGGACACACAATTTCCATTTAAAGAATGAATTGCAAAACCGCATTAAATGTGAACACAAAGTTCCCATTTAAAGAATGGATTGCAAAGCAGCAATAAATGTGAACACAAAGTTCCCATTTAAAGAATGGATTGCCAAACAACATAAAATGTGGGCACACAGTTCCCATTTAAAGAATGGATTCCAGAACAGCATTAAATGTGGGCACACAGTTCCCATTTAAAGATTGGATTGCAAAACAGCGTTAAATATGACACGCAGTTCCCATTTAAAGATTGGATTGCAAAACAGCATTGAATGTGGACACGCAATTCCCATTTAAAGAATGGATTCCAAAACAGCATTAAATATGGACACGCAGTTCCCATTTAAAGAATGGATTGCAACACAGCATTAAGTGTGGACACGCAATCCCCATTTAAAGAATGGACTGCAAAACGGCATTAAACGTGGACACCAATTTCCATTTAAAGAATGGATTCCAAAACAATATATATTTAATGTGGACACAAATATGATAAATGAAATCATCAGACACGCGTTGTATTTAGAATGTCTGTCTCCATGAATCCGAGCTGATGTTTATGCGATGTTATGCAGTTCATGTTCACGGTCCTTCCAATATCATGAATTCAGGGATTTGCAGTCCTGAATCGGAAAGTCATTAAATTGAAATTTTAGCCCGGAAGGCAACTGCCTGGCACATTGTAATGCATTGCACCAAATACCTCGTGGAGAGTTGCATATGTGACCTCGTTTTCAAGAGGGCTTATCACAAACAGACCCGGTAAAAAAATTTCTCGGTTACACAATTCGCATTTATATGTAGGTAGACTGATAGCTGGTAGACAGATAAATATTTTCATTTCGTATTATTTACAATTACGCTTTGAATAAATGAACTGCAAATGTAAAGAAATGCTAATTTTTCTTCCCAAGTGGAAT
>NC_089799.1:17960874-17963340 GCF_040412425.1 Macrobrachium rosenbergii
ATGTTGATCATCCACCCTCTAATCATCAACCATACCAAATTGCAGCCCTCAGCATCAGTAGTTTTGATTTGATTTAGTTAAAGTTAATATAATAGTGCTTCTGGCAACGATATAGGTCGGGCCACCACTGGGCCGTAGCTAAGATTCATGGGCCGTCGCACATTATACCAAAAACCACCGAAAGATAGAGCTATTTCGGTGGCCTTGATTATACGCTGTACAGAAACTCGACTGTGCTGAAAAACTTCAGTACTTTTCACTTGTTTATTTTGTGTGGAGGAAAAGCCAGATTGTCAGTATAAAGTGCAGTCAATTAAGATTGAAAGGACTGACATAAAAAAAAGAAGAAGCCTTATTAACAAAAATGATTTAGTCTCATTGGCATGATAGAATCATGGTGCAAGCTTTTTGGCATCAATGAAATGATAAAAGGGATTTAAATTATTTACTATTTGATATCTCTTTGTATACCCTTACGACCTTCTGCAGCTGGAACAACATGAAGGGCATAGCGATGATATCTTGATTCCCACCATAATAAAGCAAGAAGAAACGGAAGTTCTACTTAAACCACATGCAATGCATCCTGCTAGATGCAATATTCCTCAGCGAAGCTGACAGCTTAGAGTCTAGACGCTGGAATCTCCTCCCATGAAAATCTTCCTCCGAGGTCAGTCTCCATTTCGATCTCTTGCAAAGTTTCGAGATCTGGACTTTTGTTTTGTATAAATGTTTCCAATGTAAATGTTGGATATGAAAGTTCATACACACACAGTCGTTATGTGAAGACTACTTACTATCCATTTACTGAGATCAATTTACCTGTAAAATGGCAATGGTGAGAAAATTGATCATTACATTATAAGGGAATTTCCTCAAGTAGCTATGAAATTAAAATAATTGCTTTTTTATGTAGCCTTATTGTTTCTTGCTTTTCTTTATAAGTTTATCACATTATTGCACAGCTACTTACCGAATATCGTGTTCCTTGGTAATGAACAAAATTTATTTATCAGATGTTATTCAAAATGAGATAAGATATTTCGTGAAGACATTGGCGACAAAAATTTTTAAAGAGATTTTAACGTCAAGAACGAAATACAATAATTTGGAGCTTTAATCGAGGGTTCTTTATTGACTTTCAAAATTGTATTTTCACTGTAATAATTTTTTTTTTTTGTTGTCTTAACTGAACGCATCTCTCCACTTTCCCTCATATTTGATCATTACTAAATCTTAAGTATTTTTAAAAAATTGTTCTGACATTATTGCCATAACATTTGAAAGACACCGCAATTTGATTTTCTCCTTTAAAATGTGGAGGTTGAAGTAAAAGCATATTAGGCCATTCAGAGTTAAATGATTTATAACCCAAATGTTACATATTTCATGTTAACATTCAACTTTCTAGTGACTTTCCTAGAGTGACATTTCTCTTCCTTAGAGGAACCATAGTCTTCTTCATCTGAGTAAACTTTGACATAAAACCGCTTCTTGACGTTCCCACAGATTTTTAGTGTCCTGTAAAACAAAACTATTGTGTCGGCTTTGTCTGTCCGTACGCACTTTTTTTGTCGGCCCTCAGATCATAAAAGCTTCTAAGGCTAGAGGGCTGAAAATTGGTATGTTGACCATCCACCCTCCAATCATCAAACATACAAAATTGTAGCCCTCTAGCCTCAGTAGTTTTTATTTTATTCAAAGTTAAATTTAGCCATAATCGTGCGTCTGGCAACGATATAGGACATGCCACCACCGGGTCGCGGTTAAAGATTCAAGGGCCGCGGCTCATACAGCATTATACCGAGACCACCGAAGGATAGATCTGTTTCCGGTGGCCTTGATTATACGCTGTAGCGGCTGTACAGAAACCCCGATTTTTTACTTTTTTTTTTTATTCAAATAATTTCATTTTCGCCATCAGAGTTTGCATATTAACAAATGGACAATGTCTTACAGAAAATGGTTTCAAAAGTATCAATACCAGGTCGAGAAAGATTTAAGCTACTCGAGCCTAGAGGAAGCTGAAGTAAGAGATGTGGAAGACCAGGATGATGAATCAGGCATTGACCACTGTTAGAAAAGGTCACTTGAGTGGGAACTGAAGCGTCAGCGGAATAACTGAATAAGAAATGAGGTAGGAACTGGTGAGGTAGTCTGACATACGAACATATGAGATAGGTGGAGGAAAAAGTCAGGGAGTAGGCATACTTTCTTGGGGAATTGGATATGGAATGACGAGGGATGATGGATGGATGAACAACTCATTAAGAGATGTGTACTGTAATGTGAGGCGAGGTGGTAAAGTAAGAAAGGGTGAGACATTGAGAGTCAAGCTAATTGTCTGGAGAATTGGGTTGTACTGATGAGATTTGAGGAAAGATGGAGAAGTGGGGAAGAGTAAGAAGAAGGTGGAGAAGTAGAAAAAGTCCCAAAGAGAAGAAAAAATGTAAGATGGTCAAGCTG
>NC_089799.1:17963840-17988850 GCF_040412425.1 Macrobrachium rosenbergii
AATACCTATCATTAATAAACACATGAGGCATCATGAGAAAGCAAAGAAATAAATATATATATTTATATATGTTGAAACAGGATATATATATATGACATATTTATATATATAACGAATCATGGATAAAATATATATAGAAAACTTCAGCGACATATAGAGCTATATATACACCCATAGAGGTTTATATATATATAGTCCAGTTATATATATATATATATATATATATATATATATATATATATATATATATATATATATATATATATATATATAAATATATTGATATATATATAACCCGCGATATATATATATATATATATATATAGTATAACCATTGATATATCATAGATAGGTATATATATTTGCCGATATATATATATATATATATATATATATCGTATATATATGTAATATATATATAGCTATACAATGACCCACCTATATATGACAGTTATTATATATATATATATATATATATATGTTATAAAAATATATATATATATATCTATATATATATATATATATATATCTATATATGGCTATATGGTTTATATAACTGGAGTATATATGATATATATATATATATATATATATATATATATATATATATATATTTATATATATATATATATATATATATATATATATATATATATATATATATATATATAGATATATATATATATATATATATATATATATATATATATATACATTTGTATATATCATGATTGTATAAAATCATATATATATAAATATATATATATATATATATATACGTACCAATGAACTGTCATGGCGGAGGTGGGTCATTGTCGAGGCTATATATATATCCCGCTCACGATATATATATATCTCGGCAAAGACTAGCGACGAATCATTGAAAGAGTCAAGAGAGTAAATGCTGAATGAGATGGTCAGGCTATGTACTTCAATGTAGCGAGGGGAATAGTTCGATAATGAGCCTCACTTCCTCTCGCCATGTTCATTGGCACGTTAGTTTGTTATGAAGCCTCTTATCACATCAAGTGATATAACATGAAGCGTTATTATTGGCCCGGTATATCTCCGTTGAGAAATTGTCGCCAAGGAATTTATAAGTGATTGGGTCATTGTCGCAGGCTAGTTAATTTCCCCGCTTCACGACGTGGTAAAAAGCAGCACGACATCTCGGCAAAAGACTTATACCTCTCTTGGATGGCTCAATGGTCGCGCCAACTGGAGTCGCTATGAAATTTTATCACACCGCGGTTCGTATCCCCAATGACCCAATTCATTTATCACTTATATAATTCATACCGTCGCGCTCCAACGGAGATATACCGAGGCAGCGTGAATTTCGATATTAAGCGACATTTAGAAGCCTACGATTGCATAAAATCATCAAAAGTGGATAAAATTTCATAACAAGAGCTGCGTGTTCCAAACGTACCAATGAACTGTCATGGCGGAGGTGGCCGTTTGCGGGGCTAGTACACTTTCCCCGCCACGAGCGGGAAAGTGTACTAGCATCTCGGCAAAAGACTTATACCGCCATGATGGCTCAATGGTTTACGCCAACTGAGTTTGGAATAGGCAGCTCTTGGTTCGGAAATTTTTATCACATTTATCACTTATATAAATCATTCGGCGACAAATGTAAACGGAGATATACCGGAATTCGTAGTCATTTCGATATTGGAGAATTTGGCGAAGATTGTATATAAATCACGTGATAAAAATTTACAATCGAGCTGCAGACCAAACCCAATGAACTGTCATATTCAGCGACTCCGGTTGTCGCAGGCTAAACCATTGAGCCATCAAAGACGGGTAAAGCAGTTGCCGAGATCTCGGCAAAAGACTTTATACCTCTTCGTGAGCGGGAAAGTGTACTAACCTCGACAATGACCCACCTCCGCCATGACAGTTCATTCCAGTTCTTGTTATGAAATTTTTATCCCCGTGATTTTATTCAATCATGAAGCTACAAATGTCGCTCGCGAAATTCTCCAACGGAGATATCTCCGTTGGAGAATTTCGAAGGAGATTTGTATAAGTGATAAATGTATTGGAATCGTGGGTGACAAAAACCCGCGACAAGAAGCCTATTCAGCGACTCCAAACGTAAACCATTGAGCCATCAAGAGAGGTATAAGTCTTTGCCGAGATGTAGTACACTTTTACCCGCTCAATACGGGGAAAAGCAGTACTACATCCTCGGCAAAAAGACTTATACTCCGCTTGACAGCTCAATGGTTTACGCGTTTGGAGTCGCTGAATAGGCTCTTGTTATGAAATTTTATCACACCACGATTCCACAATTTATCAAGCTATAAATGTCGCCAAATTCAACGCTACCTCGGTAGCGTGAATTTCGATATTGCCATACTTTGCAGCTTCCACAGATTGTAGTTAAAAATCACGGTGATAAAATTTACAACAAGAGCTGCGGTGTTCAAACGCACTAATGAACTGTCATGGCGGAGGTGGGGTCATTGTCGAGGCCAGCGTACACTTTCCGCCACGACGGTAAAGCAGCACGATATCTCGCAAAAGACTTATACCTCTTGATGGCTCAATGGTTTACGTCAACTGGAGTCGCCATTCGAATAGGCTTTCGTCGCGTTCGTGTCCTACGATTCCAATTCATTTATCACTTATAAATTCCCCTTCGGAATCGAGCAATTCTCCAACGGAGATATACCGGTAGCGTGAATTTTCTGATATTGCGACATTTGTAGCTTTCCATGATTGTATAAAAAATCACGGTGATAAAATTTCATAACAAGAGCTGCGTGTTCCAAACGCACCAATGAACTGTCATGGCGGAGGTGGGTCATTGTCGAGGTTAGTACACTTTCCCCCGCCACGACGGGTAAAAGCAGTACGACATCTCGGCAAAAGACTTATACCTCTTGATGGCTCAATGGTTTACGCTAACTGAGTCGCTGAATAGGCTTTCGTCGCGGGTCTCGTCCCCACGATTCCAATTCATTTATCACTTATATAAATTCCTTCGCGACAATTCTCCAACGGAGATATACCGAGGTAGCGGAATTTCGATATTGGGCTATTTGTAGCTTCATGATTGTATAAAAATCACGGTGTGATAAAATTTCATAACAAGAGCTGGCAGAAAACAAACGTATCAATGAACTGTCATGGCGTGGAGGTGGGTCATTGTCGAGGTTAGTACACTTTCCCCGCCACGACGGGTAAAAGCAGTACGACATCTCGCAAAAGACTTATACCTCTCTTGATGGCTCAATGGTTTACGCCAACTGGAGTCGCTGAATAGGTTGGTCGCGGGTTCGTCCCCACGATTCCACCATTTATCACTTATATAAATTCGCGACAATTTCCAACGGAGATATACCTGAGGTAGCGGAATTTCGATATTGCTTACATTTGTAGCTTCATGATTGTATAAAAAATCACGGTGTGATAAAAATTTCATAACAAGAGCTGCAATTCCAAACGTACCAATGAACTGTCATGGCGGAGGTGGGTCATTGTCGAGGCTAGTACACTTTCCCCGCCACGACGGGTAAAAGCAGTACGACATCTCGGCAAAAGACTTATACCTCTGATGGCTCAATGGTTTACGTCAACTGAGTCGCTGAATAGGCTTTCCGGGTTCGTGTCCCACGATTCCAATTCATTTATCACTTATATAAATTCCCTTCGCGACAATTCTCCAACGGAGATATACTGAGGTAGCGTGAATTTGATATTGCTGACATTTGTAGCTTCATGATTGTATATAAATCACGGTGTGATAAAAATTTCATAACAAGAGCTGCGTGTTCCAAACGTATCAATGAACTGTCATGGCGGAGGTGGGTCATTGTCGAGGCTAGTACACTTTCCCGCTCACGACGGGTAAAAGCAGTACGACATCTCGCAAAAGACTTATACCTCTCTGATGGCTCAATGGTTTACGTCAACTGGAGTCGCTGAATAGGCTGTCATCGCTGGTTCGTGTCCCCACGATTCCAATTCATTTATCACTTATATAAATTCCTCTTCGTGACAATTCTCCAACGGAGATATACCGAGGTAGCGTGAATTTCGATATTAAGCGACATTTGTAGCTTCATGATTGTATAAAATCACGGTGTGATAAAAATTTCATAACAAGAGCTGCGTGTTCCAAACGTACCAATGAACTGTCATGGCGGAGGTGGGTCATTGTCGAGGTTAGCACACTTTCCCCGCCTATCACGAAGTGCGCAGTACGACATCTCGCAAAAGACTTATACCTCTCTGATGGCTCAATGGTTTACGCCAACTGGAGTCGCGAATAGGTTGCCGCGGTTCGTGTCCCACGATTCCAATTCATTTATCACTTATATAAATTCCTTCGCGACAATTTCCAACGGAGATATACCGAGGTAGCGTAATTTATATTAAGCGACATTTGTAGCTTCATGATTGTATAAAAATCACGGTGTGATAAAAATTTCATAACAAGAGCTATATATTCCAAACGCATATATAACTATATATATATATGGTCATTGTTTCCATATAGTACACTTTCCCGCTCATACGGGTAAAAGCAGTACGACATCTATCGCAAAAAGACTTATATATATATGGCTCATATATGGTTTACGATAACTGGAGTCGCTATATATAATATATCGTATATATATATATCCCCATATATATAATTCATTTATCAGCTTATATAAATTCCTCTTCGGCACAATATCTGATGAACGGAGATATACCGTGAAGCGTGAATCCCTATATATTCGTGAAATTACATTGTAGCTACATATTAATAAAAGCCCAAATGATATAATTTTTATTTGCTATATATATATATATATATATATATATATATATATATATATATATAATCAGAAAGCTACAACGTCCTTTATTATCCATTATCTATCGGAAGTAATATATATTCTATCTTAGATGTTATAAAGATGGAATTTTAGTTGATATATAAGTCAACTCATATATAACCAATATACGGATTATATATATATATAAATCATACTATAGTTCAGCTCATTTATAACCAGTCGGCCACAAGAGAGGTATATGAATACCATCTTTATCATGATATATATATACTCATATATTTTATATTGGATATATCCACCCCAATTATATTTACACAGTCAGAAAGCCAAATCATAAAAATGACATCATTTGGGCTGCAAAGTTGGCTGATATCAGCAATGATGTGCGCTATCGCCAAGTTGTGAAATTTCCTAAATGTTTGGGAATTTTTCTCTGTTTCACAGCCAAACGGTTAATGTGGATCATCAAAGAAAAAGGACAGTCATGGGATGGTGAACACTTCAGAGAAACTGTGCTTACTGGTGGAGTATTTCCTTTCCTCAAAGATCCTGAAAATGTGTTATCTATTGAAGAAGTCACATTTTTGCATGATAAGGCACCATGTTTCAAGACTCTTCAGACACAGGAGCTGCTTTGAAACAGTGGTATTGATTTCTTCTCGTCAAGTGAATTTCCAGGTAGCTCCAATGACCTTAATGTGTGAGAAAACACTGGTAGTATCTTAAAGGATCGTGTTGAAGCACGCACAGGGAACTATGATGGTATACCAAGCCTCGACGACCTGCGAAGAGAGGTGACCGAAGTGCTCAGGGAAATGGAGTTTGAGTCTCAGCTTTTTTGCGATTTGCTGACATCATACCCTTCAAGAATGCAGGCTGTGGTACAGGCAGATGGAGGCCACACAAAATATTAAATATTCAGAGAGCAACTTAAATAAATACCTGTTCTGGAATTAATTTTGTTTTGTCCATATCAAATTTAGTTTATGCTGTGTAGAGGGGCCTCTAATTTCAAACACCTTGTATATATATATATATATATATATATATATATATATATATATATATATATATATATATATATATATATATATATATATATATATATATATATATATGTGTGTGTGTGTGTGTGTGTGTGTGTGTGTGTGTGTGTGTGTGTGTGTGTGTGTGCTTGTGTGTATATGTGTGTCTAGTTGCTCTTTCTTTTCGTAAGTTTCTATTAGTCTAAAATGCCCTATACTAAACTTTATTCTGGGAGTTTGATTTTCCTGCAACCCATTCCGAATGTGATATCGCACACTGTAATCAATAAAAAAAAAAGAACATTTATTCTAACTTTCAAAAACCCTCTTTCAAAAACACGGGGTCCGTGACACTAAATATTACGTTTCATCAATGAAATCCTGTAACAATTAACAGCGAGCGGATTATAATCGTTGTAATGTGATATTGAAACTCCCCGGTTTAATTACCTTTCATAATCAGAAATCGTTATGAATTAAAATTTTATTTTCATTTGATTACTTTCTATATATCTACATACATGGAGCAATTTGAGGTTAACAGTGGAAATGAAAATTATGGTTTAGAAATAGGATATATTCAGTCTTGCCCGCAAATCATTTTCGTAAATCATAATTAGTTCTTTTTGACCACATTTTGACCAGGATTCCCTTAATTTATTTGGACTCTGTTGATACAAACACACCCTAATTGTATTATCAGACAGTGGTTCCCAACCTATTTTTTTTGGCCATGCCCCACCTAGAATCACCTCTAAAATCCTGATGCCACCAGTGGTGATATATAATTCTTATATTCACGTGGAGGAAGCCTAAAAGGCCATTAACTTTGTTTAAACATTCTCGAATTGCCCCCCTTAAAAAGCAAATTACCCCACCGGTGGGGCGTACACCCCGCGTTAGGAACCACTGATTTAGAGATTCATAAAAAAATATTTATGTTAAAATTCTTGTCATTTAGTTTTATTATACTTGAAGCTGCTATTTCTTGATCACTTCAGACCAAAAGTCATTATTTTTCATCGTAAAAGGGAACAAGAATAATATTTTGAAAATGCCCTGCTCAGGAGATCATACGCTGATATAAATACGAATAAGAAAATGTGGGGAATTACTATTTTCCACCCTTTATTAGCTTCACATTCAGTGAAAGTAAAGTGCCATTGCTATTTGTCCATTGCCCTAAGAAAAACAACTTGTATTTCCATATATAACTATTTATTTATCATAAAGATAATGCATGCCACAATTTGCCCAAATCCATTAGCAAAATAAAACTGAAAAGGAAAACATTTGCAACAAAAATTGTGGGCCATAAATCAACAATGATTTTTGTTGTTAATGGTTAACAAAAGAATTGAATTGGCACAAAATCTTCACATAAACTTTAATTTGTTTAACCAGTGATAGGGCTCCTTTTAAATTTTATTTTACAGATTTAATAACCTTACATGTAATGGCTTACTGCACTTCACAAAACCAGTCATACTTGCAGAGAGAGAGAGAGAGAGAGAGAGAAACCAGAGAGAGAGAGAGAGAGAGAGAGAGAGATTCGTTTTTTATTCTATAGAAACAAATTAATATCATACAATACTATACAGTAAAGAGATAATTTTTTTAATGGCACAGTTTTACTGATGATGGAAAGGTCAATATTAGAACGCAATCGTAACTCTGTAATCACTGGGGTTCAGGAATAAAAGTCTTTAGTGGGAAATAATTCATTGTAGATGCATTAAATCTCGCTTACCCTCGTAATAACTAAAAGGAACCGGTTACCCAAATGAATATTTCACCCCTCAAAGCTTCATAGATTGAGTCTCAATGGTAAATATAATTATTCATATTCAATATGAAATTATGAACACATTCTTCTGAATTCTCTGTTAAAATAATGATGAAAAGACTAATTTTGGAAAGCGAAAATCCCTAAAAGAAAAAAGCCTTTTATGTTTCTAAGAAAGAATGTTGTTATTAAAGTTTTAATTATCATGAAGTGACTTTACGGTGAATAAAATTATTCTTAATGAAGCAGAAATCATGAATAGATTCGTTTGAATTCTATGGTAAAACAGTAATGAAAATGTTCATCATTCAAAGCAAAATTCCCAGAAGAAATAACGTGTTTTTGCATCTCTTGAAAAATAACCTTTCATTGGAATTTTTATAACCACAGATTGATATTTTTTTTTTTACGTTTGAGTCCATTACCAAACCCACAAGTTGGGGTAACGTACAAGAACATAATATGGCGATTAAAACAAAGACAAAAAATTACAAATAAAAATACGATTGGCTTCAGTGTTTATCTCTCCCCTTCCATAGAAATATATAGATAGACATTTTACATTATAATTCTACGAAAAACAGAACAAAAATAGATTTCAATGCCTATCTCTCGCCTTTCATAGAAATATATGGATGGACATTTTAAATAACAATTCTACGAAAAACAGAACGAAAATAGATTTCAATGTTTATCTCTCTCCTTTCATAGAAATATATGGAAGCTTTGCATTATAATACTGTTTAAGTCAACTGGCAGGGGGCAGGGAAAAACAGGATTATAATGGGATATAAGTGGCCTGAATTACAGCGGGTTTTTGTGAGGTTAATCATTCTTTTACAAAGCTAATGGAAGTAATTAGTAATATTGTATTTTTAACCATAAAAATGACTCTTTGGGTATTAATTTGAGCACAAATACCACCACAAAGGTAACGGATTATATACCCCACAAACTGACTCTGTCAGGGATATAGAGAGTTTACTGTTTTTTTTATAGAGAATAATTATAAAAATTTAGTTAGAACTAGTTTTCTTATATGTTTCATTTTCTTATGCCTCTAAGAAGGCTCCTTCTAAATTTTATATTTCATGTGTACGAAACTTACATGTAATCGTTTATTACCTTCTTATACTTCCTTGCATACCTAGCACTCAACAAAATTAATCACATTTACCGAGAGAGAGAGAGAGAGAGAGGGGGCGGGGAGAAACTCATTTTTATATTCTATAAACGCAAATCAATATCATACCGTACCACACGTAAGGAGATATTTTTTCAAGTATTAATTTTTTACTGCTGACTGAAATAAACAAGTAAAGAGTGCGCCGAAGTTTATTCGGCGCAATCGAGTTTTCTGTATAGCCGCTACAGCGTATAATCAAGGCTACCGAAAATACTGTAGATCTATCTTACGGTGGTCTCGGTATAATGCTGTATGAAGCTGCGGCTCATGAAACTTTAACCACGGCCCGGTGGTTGCTTGTCCAATATTGTTGCCAGAGCACGATTATGGCTAACTTTAACCTTAAATAAAATAAAAACTCCTCAGGCTAGAGGGCTGCAATTTGGTATGTTTGATGACTGGAGGGTGGATGATCAACATAACTTGCAGCCCTCTAGCCTCAGTAGTTTTTAAGATCTGAGGGCGGACAGAAAAAGTGCGGACGGACAGACAAAGCCGGCACAATAGTTTTCTTTTCAGAAAACTAGAATGTTGACACAATCATAACTTTGCAATCAATGGAGATCTGTGGAAAAAAACTCTTCAGTGAAAAACATTTATAGTAGGTGCATAAAATCTCGCTTTTCCTCACATTAATGGAGACAACCTCAAAAATAGAAATAAAAAACCCGAATAGTCAAATAAAAATTTTACATGCCGACGCTTCTGTATGGTGAGCATAAGTATTCCTGCAATTTGTGAAATTATGAAAATACTTCTCAGAGTTTTAATGTAAATTAATTATAAAAACCATAATAATTAAAAACCAGAATGCCAAAAGAAATACTACTTTTGCGTTGCTCGGAAAATAATAATAAAAAAAAATTCAGTTTTAACATTATGTAGTGAATATTTTTTTTTTTACGTTTGGAGTCAATACCCGGGCGATTCAATGGGTCATTGCACATTGGCATAAAATTGAAGGTTAATGCAAATATTAGGGAACACAGGAACTAAATGGGATTTCACTGCTTACCTACCCCACTTCATAGAAATATATGGATAGACATTTAGTGTTATAATCCTATTCATTATCAGCTGGTTGGGGCAGAAAAAATGTGATTATAATTGGATAAGAGTTCTGGTTCAGAATGTGTGTATGAGTCTAATTCTTTTATGAAGGTTACAGAAGAAATTTGCAATAGTTGTATTTCTTGTATTATTACATTTTTTTTTTCGACGGTAATAGAGGTAAAAAATATCGCCATCTTGGAACACTTGGAAGTTAATTTTCTTTCGTTTCCTTTATGCAATTTATTTCTCTAAATTCGTTTAGTCAGCGACCCACTTGAAATTAATTTCATCACCTATTTGTCAATGCACATTTATTATAATATTCATTAACCCTATTGCAGAAACATAGGGAGTAGTACCGTCAGTGCACCTCACGTGCGGTGCACTGTAGGCATTATTTACGGTTCTTTGCAGCGTCCCTTCGGCCCCTCATATGCCTTTCAGACCTTTTACTGTCAATTTCCGTTTCAGCGCTGAATGACCTCCTCATAGGTCCCAGCGCTTGGCCTTCGCCCTAAATTTGTACATTCTGTTCAGAAACAGATAATTATAAAGTTTCCCCACGAAAATCCCTCTAATGATAAACGGCGGACGAATTTTATCGTTCTATGTAAACTAGCTAGTTTAATCTCTTACAAAAACAAATAATTGAAAATTATTATTATTATTATTATTATTATTATTATTTATTATTATTATTATTATTATTATTATTATTCAGAAGATGAAACCTATTCATATGGAACATTCCAAGCCCACCAAAGGGACCATTGACTTGAAATTCCAGCTTCCAAAGAATGTGGTGTTCATTAGGAAGAAGTAAGAGGAGGTAAAGGGAAATACACAAAGAAGAGATCCCACTCACTTATTCAAAAAGAAAAAAATTAATAAATCAATAAATAGATAAAAATGTATTGGAATGCAATGAGAACATCAGTAGGGTAGCAATGCATTGCACCTTCGCTTGACCTTTTGAAGTTCCAATTGCATATGATCTCCCCTGGTTGCGTTCTACACCAGTAAACTGAAAAGCGTGTGTGCATACGAGTCTGAACTTAAGCATACGTAATTTAGATAATGGATGAGGGTAGACATAATCACGTTATGTTCAGAAACAAAAGGTTTCCAGATGAGGATGATATGCGAAAGACCCACAGCGTTAGGCTTAGCCACGCGTCTGTTTTTAATTAAATGAAATTAATCGCTACTGAAAGGCACAACGCAGTAGCCAGCATTTTTCCTATTTATTTAAGTCATTGGTTCTTGACCTTTTTATTACCACGCCCCCTCTAAGAGTTGGTCCTTCCCTCCACGTCCCCCTTGCATCTATGAGTAAAATTCCCTCCCAGATTTAAAAGAAAATAAAAAACAGAGAAAGAGAAGGGGTTTCGAGGGATAGGGAGGGAGGTAAATAATTACAGAACATGGGAAGCCCAACGAGTCTAACCAGAATAGCAGATCATAGAAACTAACGTTATAAGGCGATACTTTTGCAGTTTTTCATAAACTTCTGAATATTAGTTCCTCACTCTTGTTAAGAGAATAACGAATATTATTAGAGAATTTTTAATTTTTCCTAGGGCTCGCGCCTCCCCTGGAAAATTTCCAGTGATAGTAAGAAAATTATTTCAGTCTCCGACCCTAGATCCCAAGATTTTATTGAAATCTTCTAAATTCTCTTCTAGCTACAGAAGTATTTTCATTTTCGCACTCTAGAAAAAGCAGCAAAATTTTTTATATACAAGATTATAATAAATAGTAACCTCAAGTCAATAAAAACGTATTAACTAATAAAACAAAAAAATTATTATGCTCGGAGTGTGACAAGCATTTCAAAGTGAATTTTTCTGAATTTTTCAGATTTTTAAATTCATATTAAGAATTAACTGGCATTTCCTTCATAAAAATTAATGTAAATTCAATGAAGACTTTGATTCAAGAGAACACACAAAGTTCTTCAACAACATTACCATAAAGTCTACACTTTTGTAAGTTAAAGGAAAATCGACCCATTAAAAAAATTCTCAGAGAGAGAGAGAGAGAGAGAGAGAGAGAGAGAGAGAGAGAGAGAGAGAGAGAGATTTTTAATCGTTCGATTTTTCTTTATTTTACAAAAGTGTATACTTTATGGCAATATATATATATATATATATATATATATATATATATATATAAATATATATATACATACAACTTTAATTTTTTTCGATTTTTCTCTAACTTGCAAAAGAATATATGTTATGGCAATGCTTAACGAAAAGAAAAGATCATTCATTTATCTATTTATTTATTTGTTTGTTTTTACTAACGTTAGGTCCCAGACACTCATATATCCATTAGCCTACCTTCCACTGCCTAGAGAAGCTAATAAGATGAGCAGAAACCCTTTGGGTATAAATCCGGAGTTACAAGACTTGAATTGAAACCTGAACTGGGAGCAATGAGGTCATTCAGCGCTGAAAACATTTTGAAAAAACAATTTAAAAGGTGCAACAGGAGGAAAACCTTGCAGTTGCATTTTGAATCAATTATTAGGAGGGGGTGGAAAGTAAAATGGAAGAACGAGAATATGGAACGATGTAAAGATAACAAAATGAAAGGGGTTGCAGTTAGGGTCGAAGGCAAAAGCTGCAAAGAATCATCATACCTACAGTGACAAAGAGGTGCACTGATGGTTCTGTTAGACAAGGAACAGTAATCAATAGGCAACCAGTCATTGTAAGAACTGCAGTACAAACGATGCATTTCTACCTTACTTCTCAAAAATTAATAAATAACTTCTGTTGATTTATTATTTTTATGACTCAAATTAACAAATCAGTTTCAGAACCATGGTTCAGGCAATAAAAAGAACATAGAACTACTAGAGACATTCAAGATAATCAACCCTCTCTCCCTATTTTTACGGCCTCCCGAAAACACAAAAGATGGGATTAACGCCCCATAATATCTAGCAGGGCTCTTTCATGTAAAAATATCAAAATGGCTTTACACAGACCTTGTTATCACCCTTTCTAGGAACCTTCTCATCCTCCCACGTCAAACATGCAGAGGATTGTATACAAAATTTAATAGTTTAAACATCCCCTCAAATAACATCAAACTGCTCAGCCTAGACGTCGAGTCATTATTTACTAAAGTCCCGATTGCCGACGTGTTGTCTTTTTTTAGAGAGGAAGTTACAACCATATGAAGACCATTTTCCCCTTAGCATAGATAAAACTTTAAAACTTATCAACCTCTGTATAACTAACAGCGTGTTTTCTTTCCATGGTAATTTTTGTGTGTGTGTTTGGCTGTAGCATGGGAAGTCCCCATCACCCCTCTAGCAAACTTGTACATGGAATATTTCAGAAACAGAATATTTTGTCGTCTATCAAACCCCATAATATGATCTGGCTTAGATACGTAGATGATATTTTTACTCTCTGGGACAATAGCTGGGGGACTTTTTCATGAATTTTTAATAGATAAATTCGCTAGTTCCGATCATAAAATTCAAAACAGAATGGGAAAAGGAAGGAAAATTACATTCCTAGATGTACTGATCATGAGAGAACAGAACAGATATGCATTTGTATATAGAAACCCACTTTAAACTGTTCCCTATATTCATTTCTTTTGATTTACCACGATGTCTCCGTAAAAATCATGGTAGGGTGCAACTTATTCCTCAGAGGCTTAGAATATGTTCAAATGGGTACCTAGATAAAGAATTCAACACGATCTGCCAACACCTAACGCAACTGCTCTACCCACCACACATTATCGAGAGGGCTATTAACAAAGCGAATAAAATATACTACAGAGGTCCCACTCACAACAGACAAATAGATTTTAACAACAAAATAAAACTTCCAGGATACGACGAAAACATCCAAAAAGCCACAGAACAACTCAGGTCTAACAATCCTTTCATTTTCCATTATCCCAAATCCATCGGGAGCTCGCTCATTAACGTATACTTAAATAAAAAGAGGAAGAAGCCAGAGTTTACAAGATTCCGTGCAGCAATTGTAGTGAGATTTACGTGGGAGACAGGGTCATTACTGGTCCTCTCGCAAAGATTAACAGAGCACAAAAAGATCAGTACGGTATGCTTCCCAGACATCAGTTCAGAGATTTTCCTACATATCAGAATAGACAGGCCATTCTATAAAGGTTCGGGTGGAGCTGGTTTTTCAAAAGTAGCTGTCCGTACAAAAGAAAGATGCTGGAATCTGCTATCATCAATCAAACCAACAATGCGAACTCGAGTCAGGAGGACATTGGAAATCGGATGAAATAACAGTTTAATCCTCAAACCTCTTCTGAAGAAGGTGACCCAAGAAACGACCACCAGATCCATCGCAAAACAGGAGTTAATGAGGCCAAAAACCACTAGGAGAATTTATTAAATGTTCCCTCCTTCTTAAGAAACGGTCACCTATATACCATCGGACACTTAATCACACTCTATATCTTTTTATATATATATATTGTAACATCCTCCTCCTCCTCCATATTCCACCTGAACAGGCCTTGTTGCAGAAACAGTGCCTGAAATATATGGTTTCAATCTTCTCTAGTGTTTTATCTCTCTTATATTCTCACACTGTAGTATTACAAATGGATTTATATATGTATATATATATGTATATATATATATGCTATATTTATAACATGTATATATATATATATGCTATATATATATATATATATATATATATATATATATATATATATATATACCTATATATATATATATATATATAATATATATATGATATACATTATAAGGCTAAATAATAGCTATAACCATTTTGTAAGTGTTTATAATGTCTCACGTGAAAATTTTTGATTTTTTGCTTGCAAGATTCGTTCATTTGTTGTGAAGACGTGATTTTAAAATGTCTTTTGCTTACAGATATGTTGTGTTGTGTAAGTTATGAATTCTAAGGAATATTTTTTCCCATTTGTTTATCTTTTGAAATTGTATTTTGAAAAGCTTATCAGATCCCTGCATCTTGTCTGTCGAGGAGAAAGGATATCAGTTTATCACCTCTCCAGAGGTGTTTGTAACATCAGGTGGCACACACGTGCAGCATCCACTTTGTTATCGTGATGAACTGTCACCCAATCGGCGAGTTAACGGTTATTACTTATCACTGTGTGATATGCTTACATCATATTAACTCTGCCTTGCCTATTCTGTTCGTAATATTCAGTAATAGAGATTAGAAATTGCAAAATAAGTGCTGTCATTTTGTAACTAATGTGGTCTGAGCAATGAATTCATTGGCTGACAAAAGAAATTTTATTGTCTCTGGAACAGAAATGTCAATCATGTGGATAAGTTTTTAAGGACAATTTATGGATTTTCAAGTATACTTTTATTCTGTGTGTAATAACTATTTCATACATGTGTATTCTCTCTGTGTTCTCGAGTATGTGTATTCTCTACACTCAATTGAAACTTAAAATCCAGTGTCTTTCTCTGACAGTGTAGTCTACTGGAAAGATCCCCTCAGTTTAGAGGACTTGAACCAGACCTCTCTCTCTCCTTCTCTCTCTCGATAGTCCTGATAATTATAATAAGGGAATAATTTGAAAGGGCTATATCCATTGAAAAGCTCTGTTAAACTCACCCCAGGAGTGTGTTAATTCTGTAGGAATTGTTCAAATTTTTAATACAAGAAACGAAGATTTATATTCAAATGTAATAATTACAAAAGGTAATGTGGTGAATACATAGTTTTGTTAATATTCTTGGTAAAAGAGAATTGTTATGTTTGAATAAAGGTTTAGTTAACAGTTTTACTCTAATTGATACAATAACAAACTATTTTAAAAGGTATAAATTCTTCCGTTTTATAAATACATTAAGATAACCTCAAATTAACACGGATACTCCATTTTTGGGAGATTGTGGTGTTTTCAAAAAGCATTGTGTAAGACTGGTCGTATTCTTACGACAAGAAGGGATAATTGCTATCATATACTATTGTCAAGGTAATTTTTTTGTTATAAATACATTTTGAACCAGCCATACAACATGACAATCTTGAAAACATTCAGATATTTTAATAAACAACTGAGATCACCAATAAATTTTTCTGAACTCATATATCTATTGGTTCAGAAAATGGAAAGAAAATGAAACAAACAATATTTTGGCGATCTGTTTGTAATTGTTAGTAATGGTTAATGCTTGTTCACTTCCCGTCCGTGATAGTTAAACGTTTGATTCTTACATAATCAGATTGTTTTTCTTGATAAATACTAAACACGTTTTGTGAATTAAACTTGATTAAGAACATACAGAAATCTTACACTGTTGTCAATTAATGGTAAATCAAGATTGTGAACTTTACATAGTAAAAGAACTTAGAAATAAACCTGTTTGTTTAAAGTTTTTAAAACATAGCATTTCATTTTGATTACCAGCAATATAAGACATTAATGAATGTGTATAAGGTAAGTGATGTATCTGTTTGTTCACCTGGAGACTTATCTAGGTAAAATAGAACCAGAGAGACAGTTACAGTGCTGGTTGAAATAAACAAAATTCCATTAATCTGGATATAACTTAATAATTGTTACCTCATCCATAACTTGATAAAAATCGTTACAAAGATTTTCTCCAGTGATAAGTAAGTTTAATGGGATCATTGTTCTCCGTACCTTTAGTGATCGAGTCAAAAGGCTCTTTGTTATGAGGCGTGATCTGGTCGATGTGAGGTAACTTTTGGTATTCATTTGACACTTTACGTACGAAAAATCAGTCAAAAGGCTCTGGAGGGCGTGACTCAGGCAATATCAGAAGACCCACCATGACTCAGCAGACACACTTAATATCGAAAATCGATGTCAAATTAATTTATTGGGAGGACCATTGACTCTTGCAATAAAGGATCAGCTTGACTTTGATACTCTTTGGTGGTTTATGGTACATTTGCGTCAAAAGGCTTGGAAAATACTTGAAGCAACCATAAAAGATTGCTACAAAAATCAGAGTCAAAACACTCTGGAGGGCAAGACTCAGGCAATATCAAAAGAATTTTTTCGCCATAACTCAGATCACTTTAAAAATGCAAAACATCGAGTCAAATCACTGGAGGGCATGACTCAGGCAATATCAACGACTGGCCATGACTCCGACACTTCAACACGAAAAATCGAGTTTAGGTTCTGGACAGCATGACTCTCCCAACTGGCTGCTCATCAAGACTCGGAGTTGAAAAAGGCATTGGAGAGCATGACTCAAGCAACACAACGGACTCACCTCTTTCCAATAAGACTCCAGTTATTATCAAAAGTTGGTCGCCATTTGGAAAAGCATCTCCAGCCTCGGCAGAAGTTCTTGTAGCTATATATATCACTATTATTGCTATTAAACTTATATATTATATATATTAAATATTGAAAGACGACTTATTTATACTATATTTTTTAAATATCCCAGCGACGATATGTCCGTATTTCGGTCGGTAATGCGTCAGAAAGTCATGATTTATCTAACTGTACGACAGGCAACTGAGCGACTTCTTTGGTAAAGTATGAGAGGCCAAAATAAATTTCTCAGTGTTGTTACCTCAAAAAAGTCAGATTTGCTAAACTTGCATTTTTTTCCCACAAATTCTATATACTAAACTCAATTTCCATAAAATTTTCCATAAATTATAGGAGGCTTAATTATAGGATCAAATAGTAGTTTATATATAAAAAACAAGCCGAAATGAAAGTAAAGTTCATTTCTGATATATTCTGGTGTCCCTGGACCAAGTCATTTATACGTAGTATAGACGACGCAATATAAAACATGTCATCATCGGATTATACATAATAACAGATCGAAATCTACTACACTGGAATTAATAGAACCAAAGACTATAACTTAGTTCAAATATTCGATACTAAACACGAACATTAAACATTGTGTTAAATAAGCCTAGCAATGTTGAGCATTTCATTGAAGGATCTGAATGCGTCAAACTATGCAGATTTGGAAGCCGTTGTTAAAATATCGGTCTTTTTCTCTCTTATTTTTCTTTAATATTCTTCATTATTATTCTTCAACGACCCTTTTCCCCGCTATTCAGAATCATAACGAAATTTTTAGTATTACAACAGCTGACCCAATATTGCAATAGGTTTCGTAAACGGAAAAAGAATTATCGATACTTTCAAAAAGCACCTTTTGCCAATTACATTAACATGTTTAAAATTAGAATTCGGTTGAAAACAACATTTAACGACGGCTGGCTATCGTTTATGGACTAATGCGCCATTGCCACAACATGCACATTTATGCGTTCCAAATGGACGTATCTGGTCCTCAATGCACCACTTCTAATTAAAGTGCATTTTTCTTGTGACCCATTGCACAACAGTTCTAAATAACACCTGCTCTTTGGGGAACTATGTGGTATCTAGTATCCATTTGCAGGATTATTTTCTTGAAGATTTCATTTACAAAGTCCCAAAATGCAGTAAATATTATTTAAAACCAACAAATGCATAGATTCTGAGAAAAGATTAAAATCTAAAAGATGTTAAAATGCATTATTCCTTCTGGTCCCAAGGCAAACTTAATTCATAACATGACAATTTTAACTATTAGCATTAAATATTATATATTCATACTTTGCAAGATTATTTAGTCGTTGATAAAGTAAATAATTTTAAAAATCTGAATAAAAATAGAAAGTTTACAAAACCAACAAGACACTTTAAGGCTTCTGAAAAAAATTCATTCATTTATAAACTAAGTTGGGGTACATAAAATAAAAATAAATATTGACTTCAAATACATTATGATAAAAGGATGGATGATATCAAGGCAGTAAAAAATACACTGTCATTTTAAATTGTCGATAACTACTTTTCACAAGCAGAAAACTTCGATTTCACCTTTTCTTGTAAGAATGACAAAAATTTTTGATACCTGAATCAACCACACAACATCCACCCATATGCAAATGATATTGCATTCAGACTATTTACACTTGGTGCATTCAAATTGAATGACAAAATCCTGATTGCATTCAGACTATTGAAAAAAAAATCGATTTCAGAAAACAGTTTGCCAAATGGTATTCAGACTATTTAAAAATTTTTTCAGACTATTTACAAATTCAGGTTTCTATTCAGAAATTTACAAATTTGTGCATTCAGACTATTAACAAAACGGCTTCAGACTATTGAAAAATGGTGCATTCAGACTATTTAAAAATGGTGCATTGAGACTATTTGGTTAATTATTAGCATTCAAACTATTTGTTCATTTTGCATTCATTGACTATTAACAAAACTGCATTCAGACTATTGACAAAATGTTAGTTGGTCAGACTATTGACAAAATGATGATTCAGACTATCATTAAAATAAGATTAACTTTCAAAATGGTGCATTCAGACTATTTACAAATTGGTGCATTCAGACTATTAACAAAACGGTTTAAATCAGACTATTGACAAAATGGTAAAGAACAGACTATTTGGTAAAATAATTCAGAATAAAACAAATGGTGCATTCAGAGGATTGACAAAATGGTGCATTCAGAAATTGACAAATGGTGATTTTTCTATTGACAAAAGGTGCATTCAGAACGTTGAAAAAATCATATTATTGGTGCATTCAGACTATTATTAAAATGGTACATTCAGACTATTTACAAATATATTTCAGACTATTATTAAAATTATACATTCAGACTATTACAAAATGGTACATTCAAGACTATTGTACAAACTTGGTTACATTCAGACTATTTACAAATTGGTTGATTCAGACTATTGACAAAATGGTACATTCAGACTATTGACAAAATGAGTGTATTCAGACTATTTACAAATTGGTGCTTCAGACTATTAACAAAACGTGTGCATTTATAGACTATTGGTTTCCATTCTCTTGAGACTATTGACAAAATGGTGCATTTGAATATTTACAAAATGATGTGCAGTTCAGACTATTTGTGGTATTCAGACTAGTGACAAAACTGTTGGGCATTCAACCTATTTCAGAATTTTCATTCAGAAGCTTACTTTTTTACAAAATGGTGCATTCAGATCTACTGACAAAACGGTGCATTCAGACTATTGACTTTAATCTGTCATTCAGACTACTGAC
Source organism: Macrobrachium rosenbergii (assembly GCF_040412425.1). Lineage (NCBI taxonomy): Eukaryota > Metazoa > Arthropoda > Malacostraca > Decapoda > Palaemonidae > Macrobrachium > Macrobrachium rosenbergii. The sequence goes on from NC_089799.1 coordinate 17,983,809, forward strand.
AAAACGGTGCATTCCACTACCCTCCTACAAAATGGTGTTATTCAGACTAATTTGGACTGTTTTTAAAATCCACCAGGCTGGTGGTCCATTTCTGTCTGCCTAGTATAGCAAATGGTGCATTCAGTTGTAATGCCCTCCAATGGTGCATCTTGGCTATTCTAGTCTGAATATAATGACAAGTTTCACCCCACACAATTTACGTAAACTGAAAAAAGGAATTGAAAATATCCAGCAATTAAATTAACCCATACAAAAAAAAAAAAACTATCTTTAGTAGCGATTCAACGCAATGGACATAACGTATTTTATGGTACGAAAAGAAATTACATAAAAGGACCTTTCTAACAGAGACAATCACAAATAATATGAAGCATTTAAAGACCTTGGTGTGATGTTGAATTTCTTGTTTTCTGTGTTCTAATGATCAAATAGCATTTTCCCATGGCAAAAATCCAAAGCAAAATTTGTTGAATGCCCTTGTTTCTGAACCATTCCTCTGTAAGAAAATGAACACATGATTATTTTATAAAACGTACTTTATTTCCACTTGAATATTGCAATATAATATGTCACACCCTCATTGCCCTGAGAAATAATAATATTTAGAAATACCCATTTTTATATCATTTTTGCTAGAAAAGAGAAGAAATGAATTGACTTGGGAAAGACTACAATTCTTAAATTTATATAGTCTTGAAAGGAGAATCCTATTTTTTTTTTTTGTACAACAGACGGAAGGAATTATCAAAACACCAAAAAGAGCAGTAAAATTATCGTTAGAACAAGCAGAGGTAGATTAATATTGTTAAAAACTATACCAGTTCCTAAGAAAAGTTTCTATTTCACATTAATCACCACGCAGAATGGCATCGATAATGCACATTTCTATTCAATGCGCTACCAGTTTCAAGTTAGAACATAAATAGTGAGCGTATAGATTAGTTTCAGAATAAGCTCGACATATAACTATTGCAGCACAGACCAACTCAAGATTGGATAATGAGTTAAAATATTCTCCACATTTTTGTTTGTATATATTGTTCATTCCAGCTCATAAACTGATTGTGCTTTAGCACAGACTGGTTCATTGGAAAATAATATATCACTAACACATAATTTGGGTCAACATCAGAGGTGCCAGACACTTATTTCTATGTTTGGAACAGACAAAATGCCCTCATTATGCTTATCTTGTAAAAATTCTAAAACTCTCTCTCTCTCTCATTCTCTCTAAAGCTCTACATCAACCTTTTACTCTATGTCCCGCCTTTATTTCTTGTTCTCTTTCCCTACCTTTTACTGAATGTTTAACATGTGATTCTGAAAAATATATATAATTTTTTTCCATTTTCTCCAGCTGAATGCACAGCACTAGGTTTTTGTTGGTCATGATTTTAAGAGTTATTGGAATAGGCAGTGGGGACACTCCTTGTGTTTTTTAATGATGAATATGTATGCAAGTTCAAGGTATTTACATGAGAATAACCCACTGAGGGTGCATAGTGTGTCACCCTTCCCATTACCAAATTTAAGAGCGAGCTTCTGGACAGTTGTCCATCTTTTTTGAAACACATTCTGCCGATTGTGGATGGTATTCTTTTTCATTTCCGAAGCTTTTGAGTTTTGACATTGCATCGTATAACCTACAATCTCTGCAGTACTTCTTTCCTGGCTGTGTCCTTCATCTCTTGGTTTTTATATCCTCTCCTTCTATTTCTTCCAGGTAGGATTGTCATCCTGTCTCATCGACCGTTTTTGACAGGTGTATTCTCGATGGTTGTTTTATCGTTCAGTCCTTGTTACTTTGTTATTTTTGTTTTACCAAGGGGCAGTTTTCAATGAAGACTCCATCCTGTCTCCCTCCTCCACAAGCCATGATGCTTAACTAGGTTCAGCTATTGGACCATGAACATCGGTGGTTAATTCGGCTGGCACCTTTCTTGAGTTGAGTACCCGAGCAATCCATCTTAGCAGTTATTTCTGTCATGGGAATTCATTTCTCGGTATGAAGAATAGTGGGATTCCACAGTGTGTCGTCCCGTTGAAAGATTAACTCAACTGATTCTTAACCACGTCTGCTAAATCTCATTCTTCAGAGCCTGTAAGTATTGTTATTCAGCAGTTGAGCATTGTATTTTTTAGGAAGCTGATGGTGTTTTCCTCTGCCCCAGATATTTTAGGTATTCTATTAGCCACGTGTTGATGTCATGTTTGGCTATCTTTATACAATCCATGCCATGCTTAGAAATGGTTCTCCTTCTTAGGTGAATTGATTCATTACCATTTTATCTATCAGGGTGTAAACAATCAACCCAGAGCTTTCTTCCCACTTAGACAACCACTGTTGGTGGGGATGGTGTTTGTACCTCTAGGTAGCTTGTATAGCCTTTTACTGATGATTTTCCTGTTAGTAACTTCCACAATTGGTGGCAGGTTCTTGGCCTGAGTTATTTTTATTTCAGTGTTGTATCTGTACTAAGGATGTTCTTTGTTATAATGTGTTTTGCGTGTCAACAAAAGATGGTTTGTTATACAATGCTGTTGAATTATTGTTATCTTTCATTTTAGGGCCTTGAAGTGATTGACAATGGTCTCGGGTTTAGCTCATCCATGGACTGAATTAAGCAAATTATGTTTCTTGATGTCTTCTTTGACTGCTTCTTCTTGGCTTGATCCCTTGGTTTCTCTTCCTTCTGTTTTATCTGTGTCTATCAGCTGTAAATGAGTACATATTCCTGAAGGGGTATATCCAACTATATATATATAATATCAAAACTATAATGATGGAAAGAAATGAAAGAATAAATGACAACAATGTAAATGAAACCTCTCCTACTGTCTCAAAGGAGTATTGTTTATAGTAAACTGAGCAGCCAAAGTATAAATCTCAGTCTTCTGTATTAGGTGGACTTTTCAGGATATCCTTTATCTTACGATTCGTTCTTTCAGCAACTGACCACCATGCTGTGATTTGACATTTATTTATCAAAACATAAAATGGAGCTTTTTCTTAAACCAGAAGATTCTGAATTATCACAAGGGAAGAAAACTAAGGGACATGGAATGTCATCAGTATGATAATTCTAGATTTAGAAATACAGGAAAGAGTTTGTGGTGTTGGATGAGAAATATTTTCCACCTCAAACTCTATTTTCCTTCCAGGTTATGAAAATATGTGGAATTACACTGGATTTACAATGGAAGATAACTATCAGAAATTGATAGAAAATGTTTGCTCTCTTGAAGAAGAGGAACAGTTTCAGATAAACTTGATCACTTTGACTGAGACATCATCTGAAGAAGAGACATCAACAGATAGAAATGGAATTTAATGCTAACTTGGGTAGGACAGTGTGTGAAATTCAATGATAGAAGAATAGGAGAATGATAGTCAAACTACTTTTCAAAAGCCTAGAAGCCACTCAGGAGGAATTCTCAGATAGCAGGTATGAACCTGATGACTCAAGTGCAAAACAAGTAGATACCTCCGAAGAACTTGAGTTCTTTTCCCAACCTGACGATCCTGACACGCTAATAGAAGGTAGTCACTAATAATAAGAGAAGATACGGAAGAGAAGTATCTCAATGAGGTGTTGCTGTTAGGCAACCTAAAAATAACAGAGATAAGTTCTGTGATACCAAAGATGAAAGTTCAGATGATACTGATGTCTGTTACACTGCCGATGTACAGGAATGCAGAAGAAATCTGCTTAGAAATTAGTACTTAAGATGATAATCTTGTAAAATTTAGATTAAATAGGCGTTATGAAGCATCCAAAACTGACAAAGGTTTGTCTTAGAATTGTAACAGATAAAAACCTAGGTGATACAGATGTGTTACTAGTTAATGAAGACTTACCAGACTTTGTGAAAATGGACAATTCCTAGTAAGACTTAATGGTGGAAATTGCACGACTTATGTGTATAATTATTCTGACAAGAGACTAGAATTGCATGCCGGCATAGAATTCTGTAAAGGAATTGTGATTACTAACCCTTTACTAACCATAAGTGAAAAAGCATTTGTCTCTGTAGCTGACACAAGAGTTAAATTAGAAGGGGAAGTAAATAATACAGATTTTCCTCATTGTAGGGACAGGTTAATACAGATATTAGAGAAATATAGGAATGTTGTAGCAGTAACAGGAGATAAGTTAGGAAGGACAGATGTCCTGCAGCACAAAATAGTCATAGAAGATGGTGCTAGACCTTTTATATACCTAACTACAAACTTCCAATAAGTCAAAGACCCATTGTAGACGAGATGGTTGAAGAGATGAAGGAAGATGGAGTCGTAATTCCTTCTAAGTCACCTTATAATTCACCTTTACTGCTAGTTCCAAAGAAAGACGGTACATGGAGGATGGTAATTGATTACCGGAAATTGAATTCCCACACCGTCCCTGATCGAATGCCAATGCCAGTCATTAATGACATGTTAGCTCAATTAGGAGGTGCCAAGGTTTTTTCTAGCCTCGATCTACTAAGTGGATATTGGCAAGTTCCTCTCGATGAAGAATCCAAGCATCTCACGGCATTCAGTACTCACAAAGAACATTTGCAATTCGAGGTAATGCCGTTTGGTCTTACTTCGGCTCCTTTAACGTTTGTACGTTTAATGCTGCAAATCTTAGGAGATGTTGAAGACGTATCGGTTTATCTTGACGATGTAATAATTGCTAGTAAGGATGTAGAGAGTCATTTCAAGACAATAGAATTAGTATTAGATAGGCTCAGAAAGGCCGGTTTAAAGGTAAAAATTAAGAAATGTCAGTTCATGAAGAAATCTCTAGAATATCTAGGACATGTTATCAGTGAACATGGTTTGAAAATGCAAGAAGGAAAGATTAAGGCTATTGTGGACTATCCAGCCCCAAGAAATTTGAAGGCACTAAGAAGATTCCTAGGTATGGTAGGATATTATCGACCTTTCATAAAGGGATTTGCTACCATAGCAAAACCATTAACTGAGTTAACTAGGAAAGATGCTAACTATGAGTGGAAAGATGAACAGGAAACAGCGTTCAAAACACTAAAGGATA
>NC_089799.1:17989350-18004350 GCF_040412425.1 Macrobrachium rosenbergii
ACATTCAACCAGTCGGCCACAAGAGAGGTATATGAATACCATCTCCCATCAACCCACCTGTCGAACTCAGGTGTTTTGCGCTTGGAGACGACATCCACCCACCTCCTGCCATGTTGACCGCGGTAGCGCTTGTCGACGTGAGCCATATTATGATCATTTATCACATCACCGTGATTCATATACAATCAGAAAGCTACAAACGTCCTTTAATATCCAATTCACTCTACCTCGGAAGTAATATATTTTCATATATGTTACCGAAGGGGAATTTTAGTTGATAATAAGTCCACCGTCCCGTGGGATCGAACCAGCGACGGACGAGGAATCAGGACTACAGTGACACACTAACCAGTCGGCCACAAGAGAGGTATAAGTGAATACCATCTCCCATCAACCCACCCGTCGAACTCAGGTGTTTTGCGTTTGGAGACGATATCCACCCACCTCTGCCATGTTGACCGTGTAGTGCGTTTGTCGCACGTAGCCATATTATGACTATTTATCACATCACCGTGATTCATATACAATCAGAAAGCTACAAACGTCCTTTAATATCCAATTCACTCTACCTCGGAAGTAATATATTTTCATATATGTTACCGAAGGGGAATTTTTAGTTGATAATAAGTCCACCGTCCCGTGGGATCGAACCAGCGTTTGGAGACGATATCCACCCACCTCTCCAAACGCGAAAACACCTGAGTTCGGACTGCGGGTTGATGGGAGATGGTATTCACTTATACCTCTCTCTTGTGGCCGACTGGTTAGTGTCACTGTAGTCCTGATTCTCGTCCGTCGCTGGTTCGATCCAACGGACGGTGGACTTATTATCAACTAAAATTCCTTCGGTAACATATATGAAAATATATTACTTCCGAGGTAGAGTGAATTGATATTAAAGGACGTTTGTAGCTTTGATTGTATATGAATCACGGTGATGTGATAAATAGTCATATTATGGCTACGCATGACAAACGACTACACGGTCAACATGGCAGAGGGGTGGATATCGTTCCAAACGCAAAACACCTGAGTTCGACGGGTGTGTGTTGAGGGGGAGATGGTGTGTGTGTGGTATTCACTTATACCTCTTTGTGGCCGACTGGTTAGTGTGTCACTGTAGTCCTGATTCTCGTCCGTCGCTGGTTCGATCCCACGGGACGGTGGACTTATTATCAACTAAAAATTCCTTCGGGTAACATATATGAAAATATATTACTTCCGAGGTAGAGTGAATTGATATTAAAGGACGTTTGTAGCTTCCTGATTGTATATGAATCACGGTGATGTGATAAATAGTCATATATATATATATATATATATATATATATATATATATATATATATATATATATATATATATATATATATATATATATATATATATAATATGGGTGTCTGTCTGTGTGTTTTAAATCTGTAAAAATTGTAAAACATTGGTCGCCATTTCACGTACAATTTTTCCCTTAGCGCTTCACAGCTCTCCTAGATGTAGTATTAAATCAACGCGTTTACTAGAATTAGGTTCATAGGTTTAAGAATAGGCTCAAGATGACGTTGTGCTGTCGTCTAAATCACCCTTTACTCTAATTGTTTTTCTTTTTTGATTAAATACTATGCATCATGCATGTTCTTTTGTGTGACAATAGTTTTGTTTATTATTTTGCGTTTAATAACTGACAGTTTTACAGACAGGGTTTTGAAATTACCATCACAAAAACTGAATGGAGGAAGGAATGTTCCAAAGTGTAATATAGAACTAATTCAATAAAAGAAAAGACTAGACAGAGAAACAAAGACTTGTTTCTCTGTCCAGCCAAAACTACTAAAGCAAAATGCACTGCATATCTAAGAACTAAAATTTGGTGTTTCTCGACTTGATAGTTCATCTGCACTCGGCCAGAAAATTTTTATTTTTTATCATTAATTTATTACCATTATTCATAATTATTTTAACCTTCTGAATAACATTAATAAGAGTTGAGTAACGCCTTTTTTCAGAGTTAAAGTCCATAAAAACTGTATAACTATGAAACTATCATCATTACTTCAACAATTCTAAAACATTTACTGGTTTTCAGTATCATTATGCCGTGCTTTTTTTTAAGCATTTGGTGACGACTGGAAAAGGAATAGAAGGATAGAAAACATATGGAGGGGATTAGGGGAGGGGAGGAAAATCCGCTTAGCTCTGCTATAATCACAGAACTCTTATATCAAATATCTCCGAACTGCCAGAGTCTGATGAGGCTGCATATTATATCGCTCTGCGCTAAGATGGTCCTCCAGCCGCTATCCCAGCGCTTTTACCTCTACTATCGCTCTGCCACTGAAACTTCCTCAATTTCTACTTTCCTGAGCATTTCGAACTAACTCACGTTCTCATCGTCTGTATGGCTCCCTTTGGCGGAAGTTCTAACGGTGATTTTTTCTGTCTCACAGACGGCTTCACAGAGACCCATTTTGGCTCTGCTTTATAGTATACCTCCAAACCATTCATTAGTGTTTGGATTTGTTAGCTGTTGTTTTTGTAGGTTTCACTTGGATGTTTCTAGTTGGAGGGCGTACGGCATCTGCTCATTTCACCATCTCTAGCAGCGCTCATCAGTGGCCTCCTATTTCATCTATTATCTTCCTTATCTTTATCACTGACACTATCCTGTCTACCTCTTCTGCTTTAGTTGAGGGCACAACATCTTCTCCTCCTGTCCCCCATCTCTCCTGGTGTTCCACAGGCTTCTGCCTTTCGCCTGCTGTCTTCCTAATTTTTATCAGCGATGATCTTCTGTCTATGCTTCTTGCATTCATGATTTTCTGGACGATTTAACATTTCGACTTTCTTAATTCACCTCCCAGCCACTCTTCTCCTCCTCCAGTCCCACTTATTCTTGAAATGTCTTCATTCATTCATGTTGATCTCTTCCTGTTGTTCTGTTGCCTCTTTTATACAAGCGTTCATTAATATTTAACTGAGCATCTCACTACTGTTAATATTTTGGATATCCTGTTACTTGACTTGCACTGTGTTGAGAGAATGCATCATTTAATAGGCAAATCTGTTTATTAGAAAATTTATTGCATTGTTTTTACATAGTTTGCCTCTGCAAATTTTTTTTTTTACAAAGATTATATATATATATATATATATATATATATATATATATATATATATATATATATATATATATATATATATATATATATATACAGTATATATATATATATATATATATATGTATATATATATATATATATATATATATATATATATATATGTGTGTGTGTGTATATGTATATGTATATATATATATATATATATATATATATATATATATATATATATATATATATATATATATATATATATGTATATATATGTATACATGGCATGATACATTCGCTGCACAGCAGAACCAATATGCAGTAAATGTGCGTCGCTGTCGAACTTCTCAATTCCAGAGGTCCTTCATTCCTCACACTGTTGGACTGGGGAATAGTCTCTCTGAGGAAGTTGTGCAAATTGAACCTCAAAGTTCAAGCAAAGATGCAACGTTACTATCCCCTTGTATCTTAATAATGCTTACATCTTTTTATATCTTTATTTTATTAATTCTAAGTTGATTTATTATTTTCTTCTAATAGCTGGTCTCTCTTTCTGTATTTCCGGTTACCTTCTGTTATTTCTTCAAATGAACACTACATTCTTTTGAAACTTAAATTTCAAGGCAGTGGCCCCTGTGTGCTTGTTCCTTATGAGTAGGGTTTATCTTCTGAATAATAATAATAATAATACACACACACAATAATAATAATAATAATAATAATAATAATAATAATAATAATAATAATAATCTGTACTAAGATTGAAATTAATCTAAGTTCACAGTTCCAGCTGAGTACTAGTTTTTGCTATGGTTTTACTGTATATGACAGGCTGTCAGTTTTACTTCCACCCAGAAGGGCATAGATTTAGATCCTGGCAATAAAGATAAGTAGATTCGATATTAAATTTGACCTGACTTTATTATGCACTTCATCTGGTTCAAAAATGATTTCCAAGTTAAATTCCAGTTTGAAATTTGACATCTAAAGCGTGATCTCCACCTTTGCCCTCACTTTGAACATCTCTGCTTCATAAGTCAAACGTTAATGCCCAATATGAAGGCTGTATCTTGTAAAGTGCAGAAGGCATACCAGTTTTATCTTCTATTCGACCATCGATCTCTAAGTATAATCTTGACCTTGAACTTATTCTGCACATTTTTAGTTTTTCTGTAAAAGGAAAATATTGTGCCGGCTTTGTTTGTCCGTCAGCACTTTTTCCTGTCCGCCCTCAGATCTTAAAACCACAGAGGCTAGAGGGCTGCAATTGGTACGTTGATCGTCCACCCTCCGATCATCAAGCATACCAACATTGCAGCCCTAGCCTTGGTAGTTTTTCTCTTAAAGTTAGCCATGATCATGCGTCTGGCAACGATATAGGACATGCCACCAACGGGCCGTGGTTAAAGTTTCATGGGCTCGCGGCTCATGCAGCATTATACCGAAAACCACCGAAAGATGGATCTATTTTGCTGGTCTTGATTATACGCTGTACAGAAACTGACTGCGCCGAAGAAACTGGAGCATTTTTACTTGTTTTGTTCATTAGTGGACTGTGCATGCCGAATATGAAGGCTATATCTGAAAAGCTTTCTTGTGGTCACTGGCAATGTTTAAATCCTACTTTATCTTTGGTCTTTAAATCTGACCTGACTTTGACTTCACCCTGCACATACCCACAGTGCATACAGTGTCAGTCCTCTCTCTCTCTCTCTCTCTCTCTCTCTCTCTCTCTCTCTCCTCCTCTCTCTCTCTTTCACCTTATTTGTTGATTAGTTTTTAACGGCCCTGCTGTTCTTCCTCCCATTCCTCTTCCCTGTTTCCTCATAGAATTTCTTTTTTAAACCAACTCCTTCCCTCCCCTCTTCCCTTCCCATCTCTCTTCCCTCCTCCTCCTCCTCCTTCTCCTCTCTCTCTCTCTCTCTCTCTCTCTCTCTCTCCCCTTTCATCCTCTTCATATCGGTCTGCTTAGACCCCATTCCTCCCTGTTTCCCTCATAGACTTCCTTTTCTAAGCAACCCCACCCTCTGTCTTCCCTCCTCTCTCTCTCTCTCTCTCTCTCTCTCTCTCTCCTCTCCCTTCATCCTCTCCTCGCTTACGACCAATCTTCTTCCCAATACGCCTCAAGAATCCAATGATTGTGATAATGGTCTTCTGTTCCTCATAAATATAAATTGAAGCTAAAATTAGAAGCATTGCCCACCTGCGGCAAAATCAGTATCTGCAGGATCAGCAAGTGAAACGAGCGCTCGGTAATTCGGAATCTGATAATTGATACTAATTGATAAAGAATCCTCGGCTGATCTCATCAATTCCGAATGGCTTTTTTTTTTTTTTTTCAGTCCCTCTTCTTGCCGAGAGTTGCGAAGGAGGTGTTTCGGGGAGATGTATGTCTTCTCCTGTTAGTCTTTTCCAGGATTTGCAGAGATTTTAATTTTTTTGGGTAGGGGAGGGATTCAAGGTCTTACGTGTGAATAAAATTTATGCATGATTAACACGGACGGACAGATGTCAAATGTTCTACTTACTATAAATATGTGTATGTATAGATATATATGAGTTTACGTCCATTCTACGTATCGTTATCAAATTGCATATATATAATTGCATATATATATATATATATATATATATATATATATATATATATATATATATATATATATATATATATATATATATATATATATATATATATATATATATATATATATATATATATATATATATATATATATATATATATATATATATATATATATATATATATATATATATATATATATATATATATATATATATATATATATATTTTATTTATATATATTTATTTATATATATATATATATATATATATATATATATATATATATATATATATATATATATATGTATGTATATATATATATATATATATATATATATATATATATGTGTGTGTGTGTGTGTGTGTGTGTGTGTGTGTGTGTCAGGTTTAGTAGTTGTTTAGCTTGGACAATCGTTTGCCGATTGTTCCCCGGCATGGTTGTCATACCCTTATCCTTGTTCTTGCTTTTGTTTAGTGAACTGACGTCAGTCGGATGGTGTCCGACTTCGTCAGTCCGGCTCTGCAGCAGCGAGGAGTCAGTAGTTGGGCAGCAGCAGCAGGAATGCTGATCTGGGAGTCAGTTTTGGAGCAGCAGCAGGTATGATTACATGAGAGTCCGTTTTGATGGACGACTTTTTCAAGATCCACATCTTTTGGATCAACTCTCATCAGTGTGTGGCTTCGTCCGTTGGCAGCAAGTGGTTGTCTCTACAACTCCCCTGAGTTCCCTCTGTGTGTCGTTTCGTCCCTGTTGGCAGCAAGTGGCTGTTTCAGCAACTCCCTGACTTCCGTCTGTATGTGGCTCGTCCGTTGGCAGTAAGTGGCTGTCTCGACAACTCCCCTGAGTTTCGTCCCTACGGGTTTCGTCCCTGCTGGCAGCAAGTGGCTGTCTCGACAACTCCCTTAGTTCGTCTCTATGTGGTTTCGTCCCCGTTAGCAGCAAGTGGCTGTCTCGGACAACCCCCTGAGTTCGTCTGGGTGAGTGGCTTCATCTGTTGGCAGCAAGTGGCTGTCCTCGACAACTCTGGAGTTCCTCTGTGTAGCTTCGTCCATTGGCAGCAAGGGTTGTCACAACTCCCTGAGTTCATCTGTGTGTGGCTTCATCCATTGGCAGCAAGTGGCTGTCTCGACAACTCCCCTGAGTTCGTCTGTGTGTGGTTTCCGTCCCCTGCTTGGTAGGAAGTGGCTGTCTCGACAACTCCCTGAGTTCGTCTGTGTGTGGCTTCATTTGTTGGCAGCAAGTGGCTGTTTGACAACTCCTGAGTTCCTCTGTGTGTGGTTTCGTCCCTGTTGGCAGCAAGTGGCTGTTTCCAACAACTCCCTGAGTTTGTCTGTGTGTGGCTTCTCGTCCATTGGCAGCAAGTGGCTGTCTCTGACAACTCCTGAGTTTGCCTATGTGTGGCTTTCATCCTGCTGGCAGCAAGGGCTGTCTGACAACTCCCTGAATTCGTCTGTGTGTGGTTTCGTCCCCATTGACAGCAAGTGGCTGTCTCTGACAACTCCTTAGTCAGCCTCTATGTGGTTTCGTCCTCTGCTGGCAGCAAGTGGCTGTCTGACAACTCTGAGTTCTGTCTGGGCGTGTGGCTTCATTCGTTGGTAGTAAGTGGCTGTCTCTGATAACTCCCCTGAGTTCCTCTCTCCTGTGAGTGGCTTCGTCCCTTGGCAGCAAGTGGCTGTCTCGACAACTCCCTGAGTTCATCTGTGGTGGGTTCGTCCATTGGCAGCAAGTGGCTGTCTCTGACAACTCCCCTGAGTTCGTCTGTGTTGGCAGCAAGGGTTGTTTCAACAACTCCTCTGAATTCCTCTGTGTGTGGTTTCGTCCCTGTTGGCAAGTGGCTGTTTCAACAACTCTGAGTTCATCTGTGTGTGGCTTCGTCCATTGGCAGCAAGTGGCTGTCTCTGACAACTCCCTGAGTTCGCCTGTGTGTGGTTTCATCCCCATTGGCAGCAAGTGGTTGTCTCTGACAACTCCCTGAGTCTGCCTGTGTGGTTTCTGTCCCTGTTGAACTGGGTGTCTGTTTCTGACAACTCCCTGAGTTCGTCTGTGTGGGGTTTTCATGTCCGTTGGCAGCAAGTGGCTGTTTCACAACTCCCCTGAGTTCGCTCTGTGTGGTTTCATCCCTGTTGGCAAAGTGGCTGTCTCAACAACTCCCCTGAGTTCGTCTGTGTGTGGTTTGTCCCCTTTGGCAGCAGGTGTCTGTCTCGACAACTCCCTGGAGTTCGTCTGTGTGTGGCTTGCTGTCACTGGCAGCAAGTGGTTGTCTCATAACTCCTGAGTTCGTCTGTGTGGCTTCTGTCCATTGGCAGCATGGGCTGTCTCACAACTCCCTGAGTTCGTCTATGTGGTTTCGTCCCTGCTGGCAAGTGGCTGCCTCTAACTCCCTTGAGTTCGTCTGTTTGTGGCTTAGTCCGTTGGCAGTAAGTGGTGTCTCGGGACAACTCCCTGAGTCTGCCTGTGCGCGGTTTCTCGTCCGTGGCAGCAAGTGGCTGTCTCAACAACTCCCTGAGTTCCTAAGTGTGTGTGGTTTCGTCCCCTGTTGGCAGCAGGTGGCTGTCTTGACAACTCCCTGAGTTCGTCTGTGTGTGGTTCTGTCCGTGGCAGCAAGTGGCTGTCTCAACAACTCCCTGAGTTCCTCTGTGTGTGGTTTCGTCACTGGCAGCAGGTGGGTGTCTCGACAACTCCTGAGTTCGTCTGTGTGGCTTTCGTCCGTTAGCAGCAAATGGCTGTCTTGACAACTCCCCTAGTTCGTCTGTGAGTGGCTTCGTCCCTGTTGACAGTATGTGTCTGTCGTGCAGCTACCTGTGTTGATATTTTCAATGATTTCTGCAGTAGTTTCAGTTTTGGTATCTGGTCGGTGTAATTGCCACAGTTTAGTCTGTTGTGTTTGCATTTGTGAGCCATGTTGTGATTTTTGATTGTTTAACCTGTTATGGTTATTTCTTCATTAGGGAGAGCGTTTATTGTGACAAAGAGCTCACAATGATTGTAAGTGTCTTATTGCCCTTAGCATTGTTGTATAATGTATGTTTTTTTTGTTATGATATTTTATCATTTCAGTGTGTGAGGCCTTTACAAGGATAATGTACTTTTAAATAAATGTTTTTTCATGATTATTGTGGACGTGTGTGGTTTTTGCTTTTGTTGTCTCTATTAAAATGCAGTTTACTATTAAAATGTGTTGTCTAAGTGTTATTTCTAACGTTTATGAATTTGATCATTTAAGTGCTGCCTATTTGCTCATGTTTATTATGCTGTCATGAAATGTTTATTGATTTGCTCATTTAATGTTTATTGTGCTGTTCATGTTATTTACAATGTTTAATTACTCTGGGTTTATTTTTGGTACTGATTCATTTGTATATGCATTGTTTCTAAGTTGACTCATCTTTGTATTGTAAATTGAACTTTTCTTTGAACCTGACTCATTTGTATATAATGTTAATTACTGTAAATAATAAATTAGTTTTAACGCCACCTTTTGGTTTTGCTTAGCTCCTTCCTCCTTTGTCTGCCCCAATTTCTGTCAGACTTTTCTCAGTTCTGATATTTTTGTTTTAAAGAACCTGATGATCCCAAGAGTTGTTCATAACAATATATAATATATATATATATATATATATATATATATATATATATATATATATATATATATATATAGATACACACACACACACACACACACACACACACACACATATATATATATATATATATATATATATATATATATATATATATATATATATATATATATATATGTATATATATATATGTATATATATATATAGCATATATATATATATATATATATAGATATGTATATATATATATCTATAATATATATATATGTGTGTGTTTGTATGTGCGTGAGTGTATGTATGTGTATATATATATATAGTGTGTGTGTGCGTGTGAGCGTGTGTGTGCATATATGTAATATAAAACCAAGGAGGTAACTATCGAATGACAAGACTGTCATGAAAAGGACGCGACATAATTTCAAAATATCATAAGCCGACATTTGAGGTCAATCTCCAATAGAAACTAACTAAAAGAAGAGGCACTAAAACATAAAAAAAAAAGATAAAGATCTCTGAGCGGAATCTCTACATAGCAAATTCTCGAAGGCTTTTTCTTAAAGTTTACCTTTTAGTTACCTGAAACACGATCGGTATTCTAAGAAAATTGGACTGATAAGTTTGGATTTTTCCGTTAAATAAAGGATTCCAGAGTTTTATTAGATTTAAATTTTATCCAAAAGGTCAAGCAGTTAACATTCTATCCAGTTTATAAAGAAGGAAAATTTCTCGCACATGCAAGAAAATAACCAAACAACTTTTGCTAACCAAAATGTGATATCTGAACACATAGTACGGTCAATTTTGCACGCATGTTTAGTAAAAGTGTAGTGCAAAATGAAAAATTTGCGCAGTCAAATATGAACCTATAATGGAGTAACATGGAAATCCCTATAAAATGAAAGGTAATTGAATGTTAAAGTTCCAGAGACAAAAAAAGAATCGACACATACCTAAAATGTTAAAAAGCCAAAGCAAAAAAAAAAAAAAAAAGGAAAGAATCGATACATACCTAAAATGAAAATATTTGGAACTAAAGGTTGAAAACTACGCCTCGTCCATTTTGATGCCACAGTGTTATACGGGAATCACTTGTACTTTTAGAGCAGGCCATAGCTCTTAAGCTTTCATGCTTCCGGTAAGAGCGTACGAGTAATTCAATTAATTCGTAATATTAAAAGGTTCTGTCGTTACTCTCTACGGAGGTTTCATTCAATTCATAAACATTAAAAATTTCATTTACTTGATATGGAGGTCTGTACGAGAAGAATTTTTTCCCCAGTTATCTCGAAGGATTAAAGATTTATGCCAGGTATGTCTTTAAGCTCTTTAAATACAGGTATGAAATTTGTCATTATACACAAATATTAAGCCACAAATATTTGTGACATGCAAGCATGCTTGCAAATATAAGCGAACGCATATTCTTTCAGCATAATATATGCATACAGACTGTTATAAAGTCATTTACACATAAATAAATATATGTGTCAGTATTTGAATTCAGGGAAGACGGTATGCATCAACGCATGTAAATAAATAACTGAACGCATGTAGCTACAGAAACATAAATGAAAATATCAAATGAAAATCAAATAAATCGGATGTGACTTCAGAAGCACTGAATGCGCTGAATGTGAAGAAGGGAGAACACAGCAGCACAATAATTATTAAATCATAATTTGTTGGGGGATCCATAATTTGTTGGGGAATTATAATTTGTTGTGGGAGGGGGAATTGCAGACCGTAATTGCCTTGTTAATCTTGTAATGAAAGGAAGTCGAAACGCCGACTGCTGCAACCTTCATTTGGGCTCAACTGGGACGTATTTATTTAATTATTTGCTTTAGTTAAAGCTAATATCGCCTAGGAGGTCCAGTTTCCAGGTTCCAGTTCCCAGAGGCCACTTGATAACTTCTTGCTTTTGCTTTGCTGTTATCAGTAGATTCCAAAGTCTTTATTTTACCCATACGAAAGGAGGACTGTAATTGTCCTTTAAAAAAACATTGCCACACCACTCCATTAAAACTGTGACTTGAAAATCTTATTTTTATAAAAATTCTTTAGCTTTTAGTTTATACCTTACTATTCATTCATGCTCGGCCAGTACTTAAAAACAGTGAGTAAGGAAATGTAAGAAAATAAGAAATTGTGAGCTCTTTAATTTATACCTACTGCTCATTCATGCTCGGCCAGTACTTAAAAAAACAGTATGAAATGTGAGAAAAATAAGAAATTGTGGATAAAATAGTAAGTGAGAGAGTCAGTGAAATATTAAGAAAGTTAAAATCAAAGAAATATTGAGCTTATGAGAAACTGTAAATCCAGAAGGGGCATGAGATTCTCTCTTCTCTCTCTCTCTCTCTTCTCTCTCTCTCTCTCTCTCTCTCTCTCTCGTGCTGATGAGATGAGCATTGATGCAAATCGCACTGCAGTCTCTACAGACACACACACACACTCTCACACACAGACACACAGACACAAGCACACACACACACATATATATATATATATATATATATATATATATATATATATATATAGAGAGAGAGAGAGAGAGAGAGAGAGAGAGAGAGAGAGAGAGAGAGAGAGAGAGAGAGAGAGAGAGAGGATCTCATACCCCATTCTTTGATTTACAATTTTGCATTACCCCAATTTTTCTTCAATTGATTTTTCACTTTCTTTTATATTTCACTGACTCTCTCTCTTCATTTTATCCACCATTTTTTCTTTTTTCGTTTTCCCCCTTATTCACGTTGCTTTTTCTTACAAAAAAATATTGCCTAAAATTAACTCGGAACAAAATGGCCATTGCAAAGGAAATATGAGTTGAAAAAATTCTAATCTTTCTGAGAAGAACGATTTTTTTGAAGCAAAAATACTTTGAAACGCGAATAAAAGAACAAATATCTGTAGGAAAAAATACAGTTCATCAGAATACAAAAACATTTTTTTACCTTTCTTTTCCAAAAGCAAAATGAACAAGTAAGGGCGGAAAAAAGAAGGAGACTGGACATTTACTGCGCCTTTTCGGATCACATCTGAGAAAAAATGGCCCTGGCAGAAATATGAGGGAATTTAAAAACACGTCTTTAAAAGATTCTTATCTGTATAGAAAGACTAAGGAAAAAATATGACAGAACGAGAAAAATTCACCTGTAATATTTTGGCTAAAAGTTCAAGGAGTAGATCTCAGACAGACAGACAGACAGATTAATATCCAGGCAGTTTGTTTCAGGATTACTAGTACTTATTCATTCAAAATAAAGCTGAACAATTTTTAGATTATCGGGATCTGATGACATCTGACGATGAGGTTTTCTTGGGAATCGTATCCGGGATAAATACTAAAGACATACTATTTCCAGAAATTTTTACTTAATTTAACGTTTCGCCACATTTACAAGCAGCATTTTATTTTTTTTTATTTAGTATCTTATGCATTCGTGTATACTGCCCAGAATACCAATTTAATTCGTACTGAAAAACGAACGAACTGGGTCATCGGATGTACATAACATCACTCTACAAATATATCACTCCTGGAAGTTTTGGTATAGGGTTCTAGACCTAACTTAATTATCAAAACAACATTTTCTTTCGAAAAATATTTTTCTTCCAGCTCCATTGAAAGAGTTTTTGGTCTAGAACTCTAGACCTATCTAAGCTATTCAAGAACTGTACATTAAACTATTTATCTTCTGCCAACTCGATTGAAGTAATGTTTGCTTAAGAGAGAGATGGCCCCAACACTTCACTGAATCTTATATAAAATGCAACATGCAGTGATAAATAAGGAACATGAAATCAGATTAATTATAATAGAAAATTACTGTGTATCTAAGAAAATTAGAACATTTTAAATTCAATAATCGTGCGTAAAGGCAACCTAATCTAAACTGCAAATGATGGAAAATAAATTCAATCACACTGAGATTCTCTCACAAGTGAATTAGGAATACCTTTAAATTCTCATGAACTTTTAGCTACCGATAGTTATTCCCACGACAACTGAGACTTGTTAAACAGTGGTTCTTAACCCGGGGTACCTGTGAAACCTTAAACCTGGGGGTACGAGAGACATGATAGTCAGTGGAATGGTTGATTTACTGTATATTTATCATATGTTTGTATTGTATTTATACTGAATGGGGGTACGAGAACATTTTCTGAGATACCAAGGCACGGGCACTGAAAAGTCATGAACCAGTGTGTTAAAAAGGAGTGACAGCAACACACACATTCCCCCTCCCTTTAACTCAGTTTCCTCCTGTTATTTCCCACCATTCTATTCTTATCTAGGTTTCTCTTCTTCTCCTCTCTCCCCCACCTACTCCACTGTTTTTTTTTTTTTGTGACACTCCCCATACTCCTTTTGTCTATTTTCTTTCTTGTATTCCAGGTGAACATTCCATTCTGAATCATCCAGAAAACAAAATATTTAAAAGGGGAAAGGTGAGGAATTTCATGAGAAGTTGTGTTGTGTAGATTATCTCTAAAAAGATAATTACTTCTTGAAACGTGAAATTGATTCATGAGAAAACCGAGTAATATAGATTATCACTAAAACGAGAATTACTCCTTGAATTATGAAATTGATTCACGAGAACCGTGTAGTAGATTATCTCTAAAAGATAATTACTTTTTCCTAAACCATGAAATTGATTCATGAGAAACCGTGTAATGTAGATTATCTCAAAAAGATAATTATTCCTTGAAACATGAAATTGATTCATGAGAAACCGTGTAATGTGGATTATCTCTAAAAGATCATTACTTCTTTGAAACATAAATATTGATTCACGAGAAACTGTGTGATGCAGATTATCACTAAATGACAATTACTTCTTGAAATATGACGTTGATCCACGAGAAAATGTGTAATGTAGATTATCTCCAAAAAGAGTTACTCCTTGAAACATGAAACTGATTTATGAGAAACCGTGTAATGTAGATTATCTCTAAAAAGAGAATTACTTCTACTTGAAACATAAAGTTCATTCATGAGAACCTGAGTTTCCATAACAGTGAAATTTATTACCGTAAAAAAAATCATCGTGTAAAAGATTGTACAGTCATGAAAGTAGTCCATTTTTTAAAAAATAAGAGAAGCTGATCCCAAGTAATAAAACTGTATTGATTGATTTAGCAATGTAGTTGTTCACCAACTTCCTTGACAAACACAGCAGTGAATTAGTTATGGATCTTCTTCCCAGCTTGTTCCCATTTTTATATGGGGTTGCCGTGAAGGACTTTGATTTGGCTTTGGGGTAGACTTTGTAGTCCCGATCGGCTGCCCTGCCTGACATCGCTTAGACCCCGGTATTGTGTACATGTATTGTAAATAGTTCACCAGCGCCTTCTCCCAGCAGCGTTATGGATCCTGCCAGAAAATTTCATTTCCTATTCCCAATGCTTCTAATTTCACTCACGACTGAGGCAGAAATTTTCCCTTTAATGTTATGATGAATAAAATTTTTCACGAAAATTTCTTTGCTCTTATTTAAAGTAAATCGTTATCTTGTCTTCTCCTTAGGTTAAGTTGGAAATGTTTCACGCAATTATATACTGAAACTATTTTTTTCTTATTTAACTATTATTATCCGTCATTTGCAATGTTATATCTTTATTCTTTACACATTTGTTTTTTTTTTTTTCTTTGATTCCATATAGACTTTCTGTTCTTAAAAACCTGACTAGCATGTTCTTGGCCTCTTACCTTGTTCTTAAGA
>NC_089799.1:18009350-18011850 GCF_040412425.1 Macrobrachium rosenbergii
ATATTGCGAAGATCTTATTAAATGTAATAAAGAAAATAATAGCATAAAGGATATTTTAAAAGCGTTTACTACAACGTCTCCTAGTACAAACGAGTAAGGATATTTCTAAAGCATTTACTATTAATGTCTCCTAGCACAACGTGAGTTTCTTGAAAAGTTTAAAAGTTACTTACAGTCCATCTATTATTATAATTTAGAACCGCGTGAATTTTAAAAACTGTGTCGGAGAAATAGTTTTAATAGATAGGAGATTTAAATAGGCTTTACTCTGTGGTTATTGTTGTTGAAAATGATAAAGTGAAAATTACAGGAAATGTTTTACACTAAGAATTTATGAAGATTTGTCAGAGAGAGAGAGAGAGAGAGAGAGAGAGAGAGAGAGAGAGAGAGAGAGATGAGAGATGATAATTTATATTGTTTCCCACCCAGTCATTCACTGTTTGGCATCTGTAGCTGAAAGGCGAAGACTTATCAAAAGATACTGGCCGGCACCGCTTTCATTCAGTGTCTAAGAATCTGTGATGTAATACATTCCACGGTAGCGCATTTGAGTTAATTTGCTTTCGATCATTCATGCATAGACGTTAGTTAAATCTTATATAATGGATAGAATAACTTCCGTAAAATATGAGTAATACTCAGCTGGATTAATATGTTATTCGAAACCTATCACTATCCATATAAGGCTTTCCTGAACTTCATAATGATATTTAATATGAAGTTCCTGAACTTCATCGATATTAATATGAAGCTCGAAACTTTGTCGCTATTAATATGAAGCTTTTTTCGGAACTTTGAGCTATTAATATGAAGCTGAACTTTGCTGGTAGTAAAACAAAGTTTTTTGGAACTTTGTAGCTAGAAAAATAAAGTTTTTTGAATTTTGTTGTTATTAATATGAAGCTTTTCGGAACCTTTGTCCTTATTGATCTAAAGTTTTTCAGAACTTTGGTCTAAAATCAAGCTGTAACTTGTCACTATGAATGTGAAGCTTTTTGAACTCCTTTGTCATTATTAAAATAATGTTTTTTGAACCCGTCGCTATCGATATGAAGCTTTTGAACCTTTATCCCTATTGAGGAAGTCGAATTTTTTCACTGTTGATATGAAGCTTTTCGAAACTTTGTAGATATTATTATGAAACTTTTTGGTATTTTGTCGCGGATGAGAGCCTGATTGTTTCAGCAAAATGCTTACCCATTCTCATACGACATAAGGTATTTGAGTTTATCCTCATGAAATATTAAATATGATCAGACAGATATGAAAATTTTAATAATTATTCTTTTCACAAAACTTGACAAACATTAGGCGGTAAAAACAAGAGTAAAAAGAGCCGAAGTTTCTTCGGCGCACTAAGTTTCTGTACAACGTATAATGCTGTATGAGCCGCGGCCCATGAAACTTTAACCACGGTCTGGTGGTGGCATGTTCCCATAGCGTTGCCAGACGCAATGATCATGACTAACTTTAACCTTAATAAAAATAAAAACTACTGAGGCTAGAGGACTGCAATCTGGTATGTTTGATGATTGGAAAGTGGATGATCAACATGTCAATTAAGCCCACCATCTCTCAGTAGTTTTTAAGATCTGAGGCGACAGAGCGGACTGGGACAGACAAAGCCATCTCAATAGTTTTCATTGGAAAACTAATAAGCCATTGGCCACATTTTTGTCATGTTTATGTTAAATCAAAACTAATATATCTTTGCAAAATTATACGAGTGAAATGAGATTGACAGTTTTGAGAACTTATAATCAGAGATAATAAATAATTTACTGTCTCCAGTGATCTTCTTAGTAACGGTGTATTGGAAGACCACCTAAAAATAAAAAAAGAAAAAAAACTGGTCCTACAGAATATTTTGCTGTAGAAGGAAAACTTTCGAGAGCGAGGGAAGCTGGAGAGGAAACCAAGAAAGGGAAAATAAGAGAAAGATAAAAAAAGTAGGAGGTTGAACACCGATATGGTTACAGAGGAAAAAAAATTTAATTTCTTTCATCATACGAGTTATATATATATATATATATATATATATATATATATATATATATATATATATATATATATATATATATATATATGCTTCTTCTTTCCTGTTGAGAATGAGATTTCCAAACATATGTCTATTTACACATATATGCAAATTTGTATATATGTACATAATGGACAAAAGATGGCGAAAGAAAATACAGAAAACAAGATGTGCTGATATACCAGTAATTTATATAAAAATAGAAAATAAAAAAGAATAGGAATGCACAAAAACTAAAGGAGGCAAAGTTCCTGGATCCTGGTCCTTTAACAGAGACTTCCTCTTAAGAAACCATCCTGTCGATAAGTTCCAGAATATTTTAAGGTAATTTTTACCGAGAAAATTCTGAGACAATTTTTTTTCTTAGTAGGGAAGACTTCACCATTAAAAAAATGTAAGGATTAGAGAAGGGAGGGAATAAAAGGCGATATACAGATAGATAGATATATGGATAGATAGACA
>NC_089799.1:18014350-18026850 GCF_040412425.1 Macrobrachium rosenbergii
TATATATATATATATATATATATATATATATATATATATATATATAAATTTCTGACCTCACGCGTCGGGATCGAACCCAGGTCTCTCAGGTGAAAGCAAGGTTACCCACTGGGCCATACAAAGTCTAAAAGAAGTCGAACCCTGAGACAACTGGCACTCAAGGAATTACCTGGGCAAGCTAACTGGCTTGCATACCAGCGAGTTTTCCCAACTTCCCGGACTCAGCAATGACCCAATGGACAACATTTCATCTGAATTATCCTTCTGGAGTGAATAAGATAGAAATCATCAACACACAATCACGTGGGAACAGAAATAAATTTCTGACTCACGTCGGGATCGAACCCAGGTCTCTGTGGTGGAAAGCAAGGGCGTTACCCATCCATACAAGTCTAAAAGAAGTCGGAACCTGAGCAACTGCACCTAAGCGAATTACCTCCGGCAAGCTTAACTGCTTGCATACTCAGCGAGTTTTCCCAACTTCCGACTCAGCAATGACCCAATGGACAACATTTCATTCGAATTATCCCTTCTGAGTGAATAAGATAGGGAATCATCACAATCACGTGTGGAACAGAAATTTATTTTGTTCCACACGTGATTGTGTGTTGATGAAATTGATAGCAGGTATAAGTTGGTAGCAAGTATGGAATTGATAGCAGGTAAGGAAGTTTATAGCGGGTAGTATGTTTATATTAACAGGCGTTGTCTAGACAACCAGTACCTGATTTCTTTGTACTGTACAAGTGGGGCTGAGACAAGAGAGTGTTATGCCTTCACATTTATAATATTTTTCTGGCTGGAGTGATGCACTGTATTCAAGAAAAGACTTTATTAAGCATTTATATAATTCTATTATGAAAAATACATAAGGAACGTAAGACTAAGGTTGTGGAGATGAGTTGAAACAAGAAACATAAAGTATGATTTTGAAAACAAATTAATTAATTTGAAAGGTCTGAAGAAGAGATGACCCACAGAATAAGTAAAGTAAAAGAAAAATGAAACTTTGGAGGGTATATTCCAAAGGCTTGGGAGAGGAAGTGGAGTGTTTGTGGGAGGATGAGAAATGAATATAGGACGGGAGTGTTGAGCCAACTTTACTTTATAGAAATTAGATGATCCTGAATTAAAGTGATTAGAAAAAGTTTGGCGCTGCTCAAATGATTATTTTTGCTTTATGCAAATCTCCAGTAAGAAATATGAAAAGGTGTGAATGTAGAAACACGTACATGTGAGAAAGCTATAGAAAGGTGAAATATCTGAAAATTTCTAAGGTATTTAGGTAAACGGTGAAGGAAGGCTTAGAAATTCCTCGTCAGATGAAATGGAAGACTTATGGAATGACCTTAACGACCTTAATATCCGGGAGAGAGAGAGAGAGAGAGAGAGAGAGAGAGAGAGAGAGAGAGAGAGAGAGAGAGAGAGAGAGAGAAATAAACGGCCTCGGCCTTCTGTAGGTGTGAAGATATTGTTAAATTGAGAGTGTTTGCAGCCTGTCATTTGTTTGGCGGTAATTTGTAAAGTCTTTTGTTTCATTTTAACATTTCAGTCATTGCTGTCTCCTATTTCCCTATTCATCAGTCTGGCAAAGCAAGAATAAGTCTTGTAGGCATTTCCAACGATGATAGTTCTATTTTCCTGGTCATTTAATTTTTCCCAACACATTGCTGGTCTTTTCTTCATTTATCAAAAGAAGTCAGTCTTCCTTCTCTCTCTCTTCAACATCTTATTTGCCTTCCTAGCAAGTATATTTATAGAGTTGAATCAGCATTTCAGAACTTTCATTTTGGTAAATTCAAAATATTACACAAAACCATTATCAACATCATTATCATCATTAGCAGCGGTTGACTAGTAGTAATATTTAGTATTACAGACTTGATATCATGACATAGACTTGCTGATAAAGATAAACAATATAACATAAGACAATAATAATCTAAATGATTGCTCACGCTTACCTATATATGCCAGATGGTTTCTAAATTATTCAAACTGTTACAACAGGCGTGTTCCTACTCTTTTGTGTTTCTCCAGGAAAATCCTTGACAAACTGGATTAAATTCAAGATTAGAATGTATCTGTATGCGCAAAAAAAAATCTGGAATCACTTTCTCTGGCAACGCTGTAACTCTCCAACGAAATATAAAAGAGAGAATTCTACCCTATCAGAAAAACATCCTCTCCTTTTTATTTCCGCCTCAGAAATAAATCGCTCGGTCTTTTTCCTTCTCCTTCAGCTATGCTATTCCTCTTTGTCCCTGGAGTTTTTTCCTCCGTTTCAGTTTTTTGTCCCATTCTTATGTAGGCAGATGTATTTTTAGGTATGGTTTTGTTACGGAATGGCGTTGTTATTCATTTGTCTGTTTATCTCTTTCATTATTTATTTATCTATTTATTCGTTCTTAGTATAGCCTACATGACTGATTTATTCATTGCTTCCTTACTTCCGTTCACTTACGATGGCTTTTGAATATATATTTGTTCATATATATATATATATATATATATATATATATATATATATATATATATATATATATATATATATATATATATATATATATATATATATATATATATAAATATATATATATATATATATATATATATATATATATATATATATATATATATATATATATATGCATATATATGTATATATATGCATATATATATATTAATATATATACATGTATATATATATGTGTGTGCGTATATATACACTCATTTCAATCATGTGTATATTTCTACATTTATACTCGTATATGCATCTTATTTAACCTACTTGTTCCTCACGCTTAGACATGTCCCCTTGTATCCTAGTTATCCACCGTCTTTTCTTTGTGACTTCTGACTCATTTCTTTTCATTTATTTTTTGCTCTCCAGGTAACCTGTAAGAGTGGTGTCACATTAAGGCCAGAAATCCCAACAGAATAGGTGATATTGTAGTCAGTTTTTCAGTTATCTGTAAAAGAAAACTATTGTGCCGGCTTTGCCTGTCCGTCCGCACTTTTTTCTGTCAGCACTTTTTCTGTCCGCCGTCAGATCTTAAAAACTACTGAGGGCAGAGGGCTGCAATGGCGTGTTGATCATCCACCCTCCATTCATCAAACATGCCAAATTGCAGCCCTCTAGGAATTTCTTCAGAATAAATGTGAGTGGCGCACTGTGCAAAGGGTATCGACGAACTACTGACGTCCTGATTAAGATGTCAAAGAATTAATGTAATTGTCACTTCATGTCTGTATTTGTCTATAGACACATCTCAATTAAAAAGAAATAAATGTCTCGATATACAGAGAGAGAGAGAGAGAGAGAGAGAGAGAGAGAGAGAGAGAGAGAGAGAGAGAGAGAGAGAGAGAGATAATCCTTCCTGATGTACAGTTTTGCATTCATTTTCTCTTTGTTTGATTTCCTTTGTTTTATTTTATGTTCACTGATTCTCACACTTACTATTTTATCCACACATTTTTTTTTTATTTTTGGATTTTTTTTTTTTTTTTTTTTAACTCGTAGAGATGAAGGATCCGAATCTCTGCACGCGTTAAACCTCTGGCAAAAAAAAAAAAAAAAGTTTCTTAAAAGAAAAACTTCCTTTTAAAATTTATATTTAAACGAAATGATCTTTCCGAAGTACAGTTTCGAAAAGTGAAATTAATACTGAAAGAATAATTATCTTTTTTACAGTAAGTATTTCCAAGGCTCAAAATATCCCTACAAGTAAGGTATGGATAATTTGTAAAATATAATTCATAAGTGAATACGATATTTTTCAATCTCTTCTCGTAAATTCTTTGAAAAAACTAATGCATAGATAAAATAAAGGTATCTTTAGCAATTACCACTGGCTTCTGTAAACGGAAATGAATGTGCTTTCAGAGATAAAAAAATAATTTATCCCTAAAAAGAATATTTTCTTTAATACAAAAAGGACTCAGGAAAAAAAACGAACGAGGAAAACATCTAATTTGATGAATATTTCTTCCCGACAGGAAACTTATCTGAAACAAACAGAGAAACAGATAGACAGGGTCAAATATTTCCGTCTAAAACACTGTTAAATGTTTCATGTTATGCGTTTTAGTTTTCTGAAAAGCAAAATATTGTGCCGGCTTTGCCTGTCTGTCCGCACTTTTTCTGTCCTCCGTCAGATCTTAAAAACTACTGAGGCTAGAGGACTGCAAATTGGTATGTTGATCATCCACCCTCCAATCATCAAACATACCAAATTGTAGCCCTGTAGACTCAGTAGTTTTTTATTCTATTTAAGGTTAAAGTTAGCCATAATCGTGCTTCTGGCAACGATATAGGATAAGCCACCATCGGGCCGTGGTTAGAGTTTCATGGGCCGCGGCTCATACAGCATTATACCGACACCACCGAAGATAGATCTATTTTCGGTGGCCCTTATTATACTCTGTTCAGAAAACTCGATTGCGCCGAAGACACTTCGGCGCATTTTACTTTTTTTATGTTCCTGTGAGTTACTCTTCATAGTATCCTTAAATTGGGGTATTCAACCCGTAGATAATGAAGAATTATGGAGGTTTCGGCAGCTGGTGTCAACGTGCCTTCATTTAAAAGTCCTTCATATTTTGCCTCAAAGACCTTCACTGCCGCTGAGCTACTAAACCATGTACTGGACTCTTTCTTTACTTTTTTCATTTTGGTTCTCCCGATATCATCACAGTCCTGGAAGTCTGGAATGCTGTATTCAGTGGGAGAAACCAAGCCTCTCAAGTGATGTGTAAAGGAATTGAAAGGAATTAAAAGTACTAAAGTTACTGGAGTAATGTATCCATTAGGCTATATGGCAAATTCTATATCCATTTCCTGTGAGAATTCGATAGTTCACTTAAAACCATTCCTTTCATTTATTAGTTTTGCTCGATGATTTATTGCTAAATGGCACACATACACTGATAGCGAGTGAGAGAGAGAGAGAGAGGCGGGGGTGGGGGGGAGGATAGGTTTAAGTGCAGCTTCCGTTCTGGACTTCTGATCTGTAGAGCTATCTCTATAATACTTTGGAAGAATTAGTATATAATAAATACGCAAGTGTAACGTCAAAGAACTCCGGCATTGTAGTAGCTGAAAGAGAGAGAGAGAGAGAGAGAGAGAGAGAGAGAGAGAGAGAGAGAGAGAGAGAGAGAGAGAGAGACTGTTTTGCAACTTGAACAAGTCAGTCTGCATGCTCCCCCCCCCCACCTCCGTCTCCACAAGAAAAAGTTTTTCTATCCCTCTTGTAAATTCTGATCTATTGACCTTCTATCTCTACAATTCTTTGAAGAATTAGTATAGAAATACACGAGTGCAACGTCAAAAAACTACGGTATTGTAGTAGCCGAAAGAGAGAGAGAGAGAGAGAGAGAGAGAGAGAGAGTTTTTTTGCAACTTGAATAAGTCATTCTGCAAGCTCTCCCACACTGCTCTGTCAGGCGAGCAAAGCTGTTTGTATCCCTCTTATAATCGTTATTCCGCGCATTAAACACTCAACGCAAATGTCATTTATAGTTTCCGTTCTCCTCATTTTTGTCTAGGGTCACAGCTCAATCACAATTTTCACGATTGCTTTTAGCCTCACGTTAGAGATTCTTTTCGGCTTTAAGATAATAGAAGATCGTGATGCCTGCTTGTGGACGGTTTTTCTTGGAGTTGTTCGGAGATTGCGTTGTTTTCTGTTGCTTTTTTGCACTGATGCTGCTTTTGTTTTATGTATTTGGGTAAGTGTGGTGGATCATGGCTTAGAGTGGTGTTAACATTTTTTCTCGCTCAGTGTTGAAGTTTATGGCGATAAAATAACGTTGCGTCTCGAGCAGTTATGAGTAATCAAATTGATTATGGGAATCAAATATATACTGTATTATATATATATATATATATATATATATCTAAAATATATATATATATATACATATATATATATATATAATATATATACATGTATGTATATATATGTATATATATATAAATATATATATATATATAAATATATATATATATATATATATATATATATATATATACAAAGATATATATATATATATATATATATATATATATATATATATATATATAAAAGCACTACACTAGTTTGATCTGTAATCCTTTGAATAATTATTAAACAAATATTTAAGTGTAACGTCAAAAACTGCAGTATTGTAGTAGCTGAAGGAGACAGACAGACAGACAGAGAGAGGTGTTTCTGTTGTCCTTTTGTCTACCCTTTAGTCTAGTACCAAGACATCTTCATCTTCTTATCAGCTAAATCCAAACCCAAGCCACTTATTTTAAATGAGCCTCCCAGTTGTTTCTCATTTGTATCCTGTTTTTTCGTCAACTCCTTTGTCTCTCATGTCCTAATAAAACTCGTAGTACTAAAATCATCTCCATCATCTTATCAGCTTAATCCAGAATCAGGGTCGCTGTTTTTAGAGAGCCTTTTCCAGGCGTTTCTTTAGTCTCATGTCTAATAAAGCTCGTAGTTGCAAAATCATCTTCATTTTTTCTTTTCAGCTTCATCCATGCTCAAGGTCACCCAGTTTCAGAGTCTTTTCAGTTGTTTCTATTTTGTATTCTACTTTTTCTGCTCCATCGTTTCACTTGTGTCTATTAAAACTCGTAAATTACAAAATCCATCTTTTTTTTTTTATCTCCTTAGCTTAATCCAGAATCAGGGTCGCTGATTTTAATGACTTTTCCAGCTGTTTCTATTTTGCATCCTGGGTTCTTCTACTCCATCGTTTCTTGTGTCTATTAAAACTCGTAGTTGCAAAGTCAACTTCATCGTCTTACCAGCTTAATCAGAGTGAGGTCGCTGATTTTAATGAGGGCTTTTCAGTTGTGTTTGTTTTTTATCCTTCTTTTTCTGCTTCTAAGTCACCCATGTTTAAGAAAACTCGTAGTACCAAACCATCTTCATCTTATCAGCTTAATCCAGAATCAGGGTCACTGATTTTAATGAGGCTTTTCCAGCTTGTTTGTTTATATCTTCCCTTTCATCTACTCCTTTATTCTCCTCATGTCTTCAGGATAACGATGGTGAACCGTTAGTCGGCATCGTTTGTGGTCAGAATCAAGGGTGATATATGTTTACATCAAATTATAAAATGAAACTACTCTGCAAAGCTTTTCTCTCGGTGACATTTGAATTAAATCGAATATCTAGAATTTAGGCCAAGGCCATGCACTGGGACCTATGAGGTCATTCAGCGCTGAAACGGAAATTGACAGGAGAAGGTTTGAAAGGTGTAACAGGAGGAAAACCTCATGGCTGCACTATGAATCAATTGTTAGAAAGCATGAAAAGTAAGATGAAAGAAAGGAATAGTGAAAGGAGGTACAGTAAGAGGAACGAGGGTTGCAGCTAGGGGCCGAAGGCACGCTGCAAAGAACTCCAGTAATGCCTGCAGTGCACCACATAAGGTGCACTGATTTGCAAATAACCCTTCGGGGATGTGTGACATTTTGATCCCAAAATCATGAAAGAAAATTGAATATCTTCTGCAGGGATTCTCAACAGTTCGCTCAGGAAGGTTTTAATCTGTGTGAAGTACTGGTCTGCGTATAGCAACTTAGGAAAGACTTTTAATCTGTGTAAACTACTGGTCTGCTGATTTGCTACTGCTTTCTGCCCAAAGTGAGACATAAAAGTGCGACAGGAAACTCTCCCTTCCTTTAACTCGGTTTGGTCCTGTTATCTCGCACCGTTTGATTTTCTCTCTGTCTGTCTTCCTCTCTTTTTGCTCTTTCTTTCTCTTCCGCTTTTATTTTTCTCTCCTTCTTGCAGCATTCCAGAGAAAATTCCGAATGGGAAAAACTCTAGAATATTTAAGATGAAAGGAGTAATAATGACGTCCGCGAAAATCCGTTTAGCAAAGTGTGGCTATCAAAACAAAATCCGCTGAACGCCTGGTGGAAGGGGTCCTGTTCTGGACAAAGCATAAATTTGATTCATAAAACATTTTTTTTAAATTTGATTGAAAGTCTCAGTAACCTTTTTGTACTACATTTCACAAGCATTTTTTATTTCAAAAGCAGTGTTAGTATATCTTTGATAATTATAACAAACTTTAAATTCACTTGGCAGCCATATACTCATTATCCTGGAAATGCAATAATGTTTCTTAAGTGAAAAAATTTTTCCCCATTTATAAAATGGCCATTTCTATTCAAATTTCAATTCAGCCTTAAGCAAGAGTTTAATTTCATTTTTCTATTGAATGAGTCTCTGATTCTTTCCTTTTATCAGAAGAAAGTTAATGCCCTCATGCTTAGGTTAGATCAACAAAGTAAATCGTGATGGCGCAATAAAGTATCTGGAATCGACTGTTTCATACATAATCTGTAATAAGATATTCTTCTATTTGACATCGATGTAACATATTTAGACATTTCTTTAATAAGTCTGTTTCGTGGTTTTAGATAGATTTTTTTTGTGATTCACCTAAGAACCTCAGATTTTTTTTTTTTTTAGCACAACATTCAAGCTGTAATGAAATATTCTAACATCCAGCATCATCTACTGTGAAAGGGATTTAGATATTTCTTTAGTAAATCTATATCTTCGTTCTTTTAAAGTAATTTTTATCCCAATTTACTGTGAGAAAAATCAGAATTTTTTTAGCATAACGTTCAGGCTGTAATAAAAAATATTCATCATCTGGCATCAACCGTAAGAAAGTGATTTTAGATATTTCTTTAGTAAAATCTATATCTTCGTTCGTTTTAAAGCGACTATGTTTTGCAATTTATTTGAGAAAAACAGATTATGTTTTTTTAAGGGGGAGGGCGCACAACGTTTCCCACCTATTACTCTGATTAAGCCTCAGTCACAAAATAGAAAATTTCATTTCTCTACGAAATCCAGGCCTTTCTACGATTCTGCTGTCGTCACACGCTCATGACAGCAGTTCTTCAGTTATTCAAAGCTTTCATGCAGATTACTTTTGCACCTACAGATTCATTTTCTTTTTATTTCACGTGGAGTCTGGAATTATTTTTTTCTCTCTTCTCTTTTTTTTTTTTTTTTTTAGTCTTTCCAGGTAATTTGATTTGACTGGTTTGCTGTTGACATTTGTTACACTTCAACGACAGAAGTTTATTTCAGTGTGACTTCATTTCTCTGCCTTCTGTAATGTCATTTCCCGTAAAACAAAAAGACAAAAAAATAGCTGGCAGTGAAATTCTTATATATAAAAAAATGAATATCACTGCATATTTGATATTTCACAATACCGCGTGATATCAGGTGACATTTAAATTTAACTTCAAATTTACTTATCTTGATTTATTCTCAAATAATGATATCAGTTCGAAAAGAATAGCAACGCCTAACTTTCGGTCTGCACATATCTACTAATCTTGAGTTGTACTTAAAGAATAGTATATAAGAATAATAAGAATAAACAAAATGCCTACATTTCCTCAGCAAGCGTTCACTTATCTCAGCTTGTTCTCTAAAGAACAATATAAGAATGAAAAGAATAAGAAAAAAATTCTGCTAGTCTTGGAATTTCAAAGAATTCTAAGTTTGATAAGAATAAGAAAAAGCCTAACTTTCATTCTTGATTTTAATTTGTTCTCAAGATTATAAGAATGATAAGAACAATAAAACTTCTAAATGTTCCTTCAGAAGCTGAAATCTTGGCTTGTTCTTAAAGAATGATATAAGAATGATAAGAATAAAAACTTAAATGTCCTTCTGCAAGCATTTATCTTGGCTTGTTCTCAGAGAATGATATAAAATGATGAGAATAATAAAACTGTTCTTCAAATACTTATTATTGGTCTCAGA
This sequence comes from Macrobrachium rosenbergii, assembly GCF_040412425.1. Classification (NCBI taxonomy): domain Eukaryota; kingdom Metazoa; phylum Arthropoda; class Malacostraca; order Decapoda; family Palaemonidae; genus Macrobrachium; species Macrobrachium rosenbergii. Next base: position 18,024,154 of record NC_089799.1, read on the forward strand.
GAATGATATAAAAACTATGGAACAATAAAACTTCTAAATGTCAACTGCAAGCTGGATACTTATCTTGGCTTGTTCTTAAAGAATGATATAAGAATGATAAGAATGATAAAACTTAAATGTCCTAAGCTGATAATATCTCTGGCTTGTTCTCAGAGAATGATATATAAAAAATGATGAGAATAATAAACTTAAATTTCTTTCTGCAAGCTGATACTTATCTTGTTCTCAGAGAATGATATTATAAAATATGGAGAATAATAAAACTTAAATTTCCTTCTGCAAGCTGATACTTATCTTGGCTTGTTCTTAAAGAATGATATAAGAATGATAAGAATGATAAAACTTAAATGTCCTTCTGCAAGCTGATACTTATCTTGGCTTGTTCTCAGAGAATGATATAAAATGATGAGAATAATAAACTTCTAAATTTCCTTCTGCAAGCTGGATACTTATCTTGGCTTGTTCTCGGAGAATGATGTAAAAATGATAAGAATAATAAAACTTAAATTTCCTTCTGCAAGCTGATACTTATCTTGGTTTGTTCTCAAATCATGATATAAGAATAAGAAGAATAAGCCCAATCGAGTCATTGTTAAATTATTATTCAAGTTATTCTCTTGTTAAACAAAGGCAGAAGCCGTAAAGGTCCATTACTTCAGTTACAGAAGATAAAAAGAATCCATAGCTCTTCGTATTCTTGGCTTTTTGTTGAAAAAAGATTCAAGTTTTTTCATAATTAGTCATCTTTAAGAAATACTGATTTTTCAAATGACGACGGAAAAGCAAAACATGAATTGATCAGTAAATTGATAAAATGAAAGATGAAATGAAGGCAAATAAATAAATAGATAAATAAACAAATAAGAATATAAGTAAAAGCAACTGACAGTTGAATACCCAGTCTCCCATTTAGCCAGTACAATCCGATGAATGCCTTTGGTAAATAAATAAATAAAAATTAATTCATTAATTAATTAATGATTATTAAGTAAAAGCGACTAACAGTTTAATATCCAGTCTCCCATTAATGAGTCCAACTGATGAATGACTTGAGTAAATAAATAAATAAGTAGATTAATTAAGTAATTAATAAGTAAAAAGCGACTAACAGTTTAATATCCAGTCTCCCCATTAGCCAGTCCAACTGATGAATGATTTGAGAATAAATTAATTAATTAATTATTAATTAATTAATTAATTATTCAATTAATTAATAAGTAAAAGCGGCTAACAGTTTTCATGTCAGTCTCTCATTAGCCAGTCCAACTGATGAATGACTTGCGTAAATAGTAAATAAGTAGATTAATTAATTAATTAATTATTTAATTAATAAGTAAAAAGCGACTAACAGTTTAATATCCAGTCTCATTAGCCAGTCCAACTGATGAATGACTTGAGTAAATAACAGATAAATAAATAAATAATCAAATAAATAGATAGGACGAGTAAAACCAACTAAGAGTTGGAATATCATTCTCCCATTAATGAGTCCAACTGATGAAGGCCTTATGACAGTTGTAGTTTCATCAGAGCTGTGCGTACGCCTGCCTAGTATCGTTGACTGATAAATTACCTTTTGGTTATTAAAGTGGGAGATTACCTTCCAGTCCACTAACGTTTTCCACTTTCTCTTCTCTCTCTCTCTCTCTCTCTCTCTCTCTCTCTCTCTCTCGTCCGAAAGGCCTGACTGGTAAGATGATAGACAGCAGGTCAAGAATAACTGAGTAAGCAAAAGGAAATGTCCTTTGCTTTTCCCTCTGGACAAATTTGTTTGACAACTAATCATTTTTTTTAGGTGTAGGAGAGAATTCGACAGATATGGGGAGAGTTTTTTAACTGTGGTTTCAAGTCAACACTTCAAAAGTGGTTGTGTTTGATAACCAGTTAAAAATAAACACAATATGGGGAGGGTCTTGGTTTTTTATCGTGGTTTTATGCAGAATGCTAAAAAGCAATTTTATGTTTGATGAGCAGTTCGAAAATAAACACACAATATGGGGAAGGTTTTGTTTTTGAATTGTGGTTTTGTAGAACGCTCCAAAAGCTATTATTTTTCAAATGCTGTTTCAAGTAAACGCTTAAAAGCGATTACGCGTCTGATGTGCTGTTTGTATGGTGAAATCACAGTTGGTCTTCAGACCGATTTGTTGAATATTCGTCATCACGACACATCATGGAATTTATATCAACTGATTTTCTCACCAGGTCATTGATGGCAAAAGCTATGAGGAATTTATAGCATATTTTAATACAGGAAATTCTACATTCCCTGTAATACTCATTTGAATAATTCATTTTGATTAATGACATATTGAAACTGACGATTAATATTGAATCTCTATCAAATACAGTAATGCAAGAAGCCATGGCAGTAAAAACAATAAACAAGGTATTATATGGCATTTCTGGTCTAATCATTTGTCTAATCGGAGAAAATTTTCAATTTGGACAAATCATCTTCTGCTCCATTTTATAGTGATCAAATTTCTGTACATGTTTCCAATTTGATTTTGATTTGATTACATCCATGACGTCATCCTCCATCTAATGTGTTCTGATACGAGTCCCTCCAACAATTTTTGTTTAGCCCTCCCCTACATAATTAGCACCAGTGCTCTGTTCATTCTCTTAGACTTCCGTACTGGCAAAGAATGATTAAGAATATTAAAGTTTCGATTTATACTCAAATTCTATGAT
>NC_089799.1:18032171-18039671 GCF_040412425.1 Macrobrachium rosenbergii
TTATTATTATTATTATTATTATTATTATTATTATTATTATTATTATTATTATTATTATTATTATTATTATTATTATTATTCTAAATAAGCCATCTTATCAAACACGTAAAATTCCTGCTTTTTAGAGAAGCAAGTCTGACGTTTGTTAATGGTTAGGAGTTATGAACCTCTCTCTCTCTCTCTCTCTCTCTCTCTCTCTCTCTCTCTCTCTCTCTCTCTCTCTCTCTCTCTCACTCTTCAGCGTCCTTGGCATGAAAGGAGCGATGATAGCAATTAAGAACGCCCTTGGGGAAAAAATATTAAATTTACTACTTCGATAAAACGTTTGTTTAATCTCACCATCTTCAGCTGTTTTATCAGGATTTACGACTTCATAAAACCCCAAAACTGTGATAAAAGGAGGAGATAAATGTGGAGTAGTTAATGTCATTTCATTGTAAAAAAAATTAAAAATAATAGGGAGGCGTTAAATGTAAGCTTGTTAATGTCCTTTCCTTGTAAAATGAAAATCGAAAATGAAAAGAGCAGTTAAATGCAATGTTGTTAATGTCCTTTCCTGATAAAATGAAAATTAGAAATAAAAGGGTGTTAAATGTAAGCTTGTTAATGTCATTTCCTTATAAAAATGAAATAGAAAATAAAAGGGAGGAGTTAAATGTAGGTTTATTGATGCATTTTCCTTATAAAAATGAAAATGAAAATAAAAGGAAGGGGTTAAATGTGGGGTAGTTAATGTCGATTCCTAGTAAAAGGAATATTGAAAATAAAAGGAAGGAGTTAAATGTAGGCTAGTTAACGCATTTTCCTTATAAAAAGACCATTAAAAAAAGGGAAGGATTTAAACGTAGGCCAGTTAATGTTCTTTCTTTGTTAATAGAAAATAAAAAATAAAGGGAGGACTTAAATGTAGGCTAGTTAACTTCTTTCCTTATAAAAAAAATAATTAAGAATAACAGTGAGGAGTTGAATGCAGGCTAGGTAATATTCTTTCCTTATAAAGAGACCACTAGAAATAAAAGGAAGGAGTTAAATGCAGGCTAGTCAGTGTCCTTTCCTTATAAAAAATGATTAAAAATAAAAGGGGGAAGCTGAATGCAGGCTAGTTAATGTCCATTCCATCCCTTATAAAGTTAAAGACCATTAAAAATTAAAAAAAGGGGAAGCTGAATGCAGGCTAGTTAAGTTAAAAATAAAAGAGCTGAGTTAAAGTCAATGTCCTTTACCTTATAAAAAATAATTAAAAATAAAAGGGGGAAGCTGAATGCAGGCTAGTTAATGTCCTTTCCTTATAAAGAGACCATTAAAAATAAAAGGGGTGGGTTAAATGTAGGCTAGGTAATATCCTCTTCTTATAAATAGAAAATCAAAAATAAAAGGAAGGAGTTAAATGTAAGCTAGTTAATGTCCTTCACTTTTCAAAAGGAAAAATTAGAGAATAGAATAAGTTAACAGAAAATTTTAAAATTATTGTTGTTGATTCTGGCAGCAGAATTAACAGACGTCTGATGTGAATAGCATTTAGTCAGGACCTTGTCCAGACCCGCCCGGGGAACGAGTAAACGAGCAATTATAACGACGTTTCCATTAAGTCTTCGCCAACTAAAAAAAAATAGCTTTGCAATTTCCTTCTACAAAAAGCGAACTTGATTTCGAACGAACTGGTCTGCGTCCATCGTTAACAAGCCCCGAAATAAACAAGCATTTGATCTCGGGGAAATCCCGGCAAATGATGGTTCGTATCAGCGAGAGAAAAATCCCTCGCAAATTGGATTAGGACGAAAATCAACACTGAACTTCGAAGGAACGAGAAGTTTGTTGTTGATTTAAATCCAGGTATCTCGGGTAGTCGTGGCTCTGCCTCCTGATCTCTGGCGGTGAAAGGGCAGTCAGTTGCCAAACAGATTTGTCATCCTAATTATGTATATTTATGTATGTCAGTATATGTATGTATATATATATATATATATATATATATATATATATATATATATATTTATATATATGTATATATGTATACATATATATATATATATATATATATATATATATACATACATATATATATATATATATATATATATATGTACGTATATATATACATATATATATATATATATATATATATATATATATATATATATATATATATATATATATATATATATATATTTACATATATATCATATGTGTGTGTGTGTAATCAGAAGCTGAAATTAAGTAAGTGATAACGGACTTGAATCACTGAAAATTCGGGTAACGGATACACAGGCAAAATAAACACGAATATATTTCGTGATTAGGTTATATCAGCTAGAATTACTCACAAGTAAAGAAAAATGATGGGTGGGGGATTCTTCAAAATAAAAATACAATTTTTCACCTTTGAACATCATCCCCGTCTCAGGTTGCATTTATTCCTGCTTAGCATTTAATTCAAACATTTTCAATTTCTTCTTTGAAACGTCACTAGCCCGATCACTTTCAGTCTATGTTTCCATTATGGAGGCTGTCTCATTAATTCTGTTTGTCCTCCACTTTCCTACGAAAAGGCAGACAACAAAAAAATAAGAAAGGGAAGAAAAGGATTAGGGCGGAAAACGCTAAATGAGTTGAACAAGAATATAAAAAATGAGGAGAAAAGAGAAGGAACAAAAGTAGTAAACTAGAAGGAAATATCTGTTTTCCCTTTTTGAGACAGGAAACTTACTAGCACTTTCCTCTTCAGGAACTGAAGTAGAGAGGTCCAACTCTACAATTATCTTTCTTCTGAAAAAATTCCTCCAGTATACGTCTTCCATCAGAGTCTCCCCACTTAGCGGAACGTCTCAGCCTCTTAAGAACTGGTTCTTGTAGGGTCACAGATGGCTGAATGCCCCCTCACTCCCCCTCCAACACCCCCGTCCTTCGCTAGCGTCCTATCGTGTCCTTCTGAAAGGGCTAAGTGAAGTATGACTCTTGGGAACTTCAGTGGAATAATTCCTGATAATGAGAAGTCAAGTAAGCGAAGGTGTTTATGGGAACGAGATGGCCGGGTTATTTTAAGCTACAGAAGCCATCCAAGTGGATTTAATCACTGAAAGTATTTATCTGGAGTTTCTGTGATGGTGTGAATACTATAGGAATAATCAATATTTTGGATTGTAATTATACGTTTGTCAAATGCCATGCTATGTCTCTTATGAAGAAACCCCCTGACTGTGCATGCAAACAATAAAGACTTGTTGATTCCTTATTGAAATTTGGAAGAAGAGTTTATAACTAAATGCTTTAGCAAAGCACGCGCTGATTACACATAACTATAACAATACAACTAGATCCCGTGAAGTTACCTGCTGGTTGCATTTACGACAAAGCGAACACAAAATTTTTTTCCCATAAAATCTTAGACAAATATCTTCTCTTTCCCTATTTTCATTACCAAATGAGCGACTTAACTAGGTTCGGAAAGCAAAAATACAAAAGTGATAAATATAAGATGACTAGGAAATTTAGCTTTCATTCCGACAGACGAAATATAGGTCAAAAATACTCATCTTGATATGAGAATGGACAGGATTCAATTGCAAAGCTTCAGCCCTTAGCAAAAAAGTACAACCTGCATGATTCCTTTGCTAGGATGCGAAGTCATTGTCTTGTAGAGAAACAAAATTCAGTCGAAGAGAACTCCCTCCTAAAGACAAGGCACGATTGCAGACGTTAGACAGCGTACGATAGGGTGACTGGGTTGCCCTTGGCAACTATTGGCCTCCACAGAGGTTGTTTGTATGGAAGAAGGGGATTACCAAATATTCGAACCCGTTTAGGTGACAAAGTTCCACTCACACAAGGAGGAGTAATCCTCCATAGAGCCATTCATTCATAAAGACACACGATGTTTTACAACTTGAGAGTACAAACTCGCATACTAAAAATATCTGGACATTTTTGGAGCTGATGACTTCTTCCTTTTGAGGCGTTGGGTCGGATGGCACTTACACTCCCGGAACAGAAAAGAAGGATTTCTTTAAACAGCAAAGTTACTAGCTCCCTTTATTTTTTTCTCCCCAACACAGAAGGATTTCTAAACAACAAAAAGGAATAGTCTCTGGCCCATGAGGAAGATTTATGAAGCAGGTAATATTAACCTCTGCCCCACACAGGAAGAGTGAAAAACAGCAAGAAACAGCAGCCTCTGCCCCACACAGGAAGAGTGAAAAACAGCAAGAAACAGCAGCCTCTGCCCCACACAGGAAGAGTCAAAAAACATCAAGAATTATTAAGCAGGTAATAACGGCCTCCCTCCCACACAGGAAGAGTTAAAAACAGCAATAAAAGTAGGTTCTGCCACAAACAGGAAGACTTAAAAACAGTCCAAAACAGTAGCCTCTTCCCAACCATTAGTTACAAACAGCGAATAATAGTAATCTTTTCCACAAACATTATATTTGAATAGACTGGAATCGTCATAGTCTCGGCGGGTGTCTGCATTCACAGGTGTCTGAAGCTACCTGCAGACCAAACTCAAACGTACTACTTGAAATATATAATGACTTAAAAAAAAACTCACTCACAAAAAGGACATGATTGGCTTTCACTAGAAAACAAATTTCGTCACTCCTGATGTAGTAGTTCTGGAAAATGCAAAACTGCTATTTTGGGGAGAACCGCTCTTTCCCCCACTTTTGCTGTGCTGATGTTTTGGTTAAACGTATTCATGTTGAATAGTACCTTGGCGGTGGATTTTCCTGGAAATATCTTTTTATTTTTCTTAACAAAGACGACAGATGGGCCATCCAGTTCGATTATTAGTTCCAAGTCGAAGAAGAAGAAGAGGAAAAGAATGAGCGGACGAAAAGAATGGGAGAGACCAGACTTTCGGAAGAATGGAGGTTAAGAAGTTCGGGGGAAAAAGGAGATAAAGAATAAAGGTTGAAAAGTGGGCGCTTGATAAGGGGATGAAATTCCAAGGTTTTTCTAACCTTTCTTAAATGAAATTCTAAAATTATCATTTGAATCATGACCAAGCAGAAGTGGTAAGAACAGTAACCCAAATGTGAGGTAGCTTATTTTAGTATCCTGTAAATGACTTTCCTCTCACCAACATACACATTTTTAAACCTGAGAGAGAGAGAGAGAGAGAGAGAGAGAGAGAGAGAGAGAGAGAGAGAGAGAGAGAGAGAGAGAGAGTTAAGAGGTAAATTTTAACATAAATTTCACAAATTATATCGCTACAAAATCACACCATAATAAACTATATACGAACTTATTCGTGAGTAAGAGAGGGATGCGCACTTGCTAGAGTTGCTATTATAAGCAGACGCGATAAAATTATGATTTAAATCTGCAATTTTTTTTTAAGAGTGGGAAAGATTTCTGCCCTGCATTCATCTTTCTGTTTTAAGAATGAAGCTCTTAACTATCTTTAAATTGAAATAAGAACGTCATATGAAGTCAGGTATCGAAAGTATTAACAATAGTGTCTTAAAAATGGAAATCTCTCCCAGCTTCTGTATTCCTTAGGCTCAATATACTTACTTCCTGTAAGAGATGGAGCTACAGCTCCCTTTGGTTTAATTTTATTTTCTTTCATCTCACACTCGAGCTAAACAAGGTCAACAGATTGCTGGTATAGTCGGCTATTTTTTTATATAATAATTTGAAAGAGAAATTAGAATTTTTTTTTTTTTTTTTGTCAATGCCATCAATTGACTGAAAAAAATATTGTTGGAATTACTGCCTGCTATATATATATATATATATATATATATATATATATATATATATATATATATATATATATATATATATATATATATATATATATATATATATACATATATATATGCATATATATACAGTATATATATATATATAAACGTATATGTTTTTCGGTCTCCAATGTGTCAATACCTTCTCAGTGAAAAAATGTCAATTGTATATCAAGACTAGCACCATTAATGCAGTAGAAGATCTTGAGAATGACGCTATCATTTTGTCCCTAAATTATATAGGTCTGTGACCCGCCACTGTCCACAGCGCATAGTTCTTGGAGTTTTGTTCACAACGTTGTCGAAAAGAAATATGTGCTCATGAAGAGAGAGAGAGAGAGAGAGAGAGAGAGAGAGAGAGAGAGAGAGAGAGAGAGAGAGAGAGAGAGGTATTATCAGATTCATGATTTTTATAACTGTGTATACCAAAGAGGATTTATCGGAAATGCGCTCCATTTCGTTAGATATTTTGACCATTACTTTTACAAAAAATAGAAATTGATTGCCTTCGATTGTGGTTGAATGATGAGGCATCATTACTAAAAAAAAATACTGAAGGGCAAATATGAGGGAGGATTGGGGAAAACCTCAGACAGAAAGACGAAAGCAAACAGTTGCAAAGGGAAAACTTGAATGATGGTATATAAGATAGACTAGAAAGGCACTTGTTAAAAAAGAGAGGAAAAGACGAGGAATATGCTAAGAAAAACGAAACAAAACGGGAGAAAAATGGGGTGATAAAAGACGAATGTAAACGGGGGAAATGTAAAAGACGGAATGACTGAAGGAAACGTGATAATAACACCAAGATCAAAGAGGGACAAGGAACATGTACGAGAGAAATGGAGAAGAGAGAGAAGGAAAAAATAAAGAGATTTATTAAATGAGAGTTAATTTCACTGAGCTCTCAAAGCCGTGAGATTTCTGCAGACGTCTGCAGTTTTTATCGCCGTAATATCTATATAAACCTACTTGAACCATGACTGTACGTAAATTATTTATTGCAATGGTAGTATATTACGGCCGGTCGCATTTTCCCGAGATGTAACCGAGTACCGGGAGCTTTCTTTGAAAAAAGCGGGACGTCATATCTTAAAAACTAACCATAGAATTATCTTGAAAATAATCTCATTGTTTCCCACACCCAGATTCGCTTGGAAATTTCTAATCTAACGTAATTTAACCCAACCTAACCTAACCTAACCTAACCTAACCTCTAACCCAGTGGTTTTCAAACTTTTTTGTGCCCATGGCCCATTTTTGGCATCCTTAAATACTCATGGCCACTGCCCTTCAGAATTATGTAATGATGATAATAGAATTATTATAAAGCATTTTCAGAACACTTTAGTAATATTACATTTTCATTTATGGAATTATTTTTCAGGAACACTTTATTAGTTATACATTTTTATTTATGAAAGGACTAGCCTGCATTTGCTGTAAATGATTTTTCATTTTTTAAATATTATTTTGAAGATGTCCATGGTATGGATCTCCTGAGAACTGCCGATGGCCCACAGGTTGAAAACCACTGCTCTAACCTAACCTAGGGGCACGGCGAAAAAGAAAAAAAGAAAAACGGGCTGGTGCAATACTAGCATACATCTCAGGAATTTGCTGGCCGGTCAGATGTAAAACCACTTATCATCAATAACAGCACATAGTTCTTGGAGTTTTGTTCACAACGTTGTCGAAAAGAAATATATTCGTGAATGTATGAGATTTATTGAGTCCCTAAGCCTGTTCGAAC
>NC_089799.1:18044671-18067171 GCF_040412425.1 Macrobrachium rosenbergii
AATCTTATGCAGTGTCTTTTCATCGTAAATGACTTTACAAGATTTTATTTATTTCGGGATGGCACTGTGCATCATATACTTTTGGGGAAAAAAAGCGTCCAGTTTATCCCTTTAATAAGTGAAATCCACAAGAATTAAGGATGATATCTTCAATAAAATAAATCTTATGTAGTGCCTTTACAACCAAAATGACTCTTTACAAGATGGCATTGTGAATGATAAACCTCTCAAGAAAAACAACGTCCAATTTAGCCTTTTAATAAGTGAAAATCCACAAGAATTAGAGATGATATCTTCAAAAAATAAATCTTATCTAGTGCCTTTACAGCCGAAATGACTCTTTACAAGATTTGATTTTGGCAAATTTCGGGATGACACTGAAAATCCACAAGAATTAAAGACGATATCTTGCGCAGTGCCTTTTCATCTGAAACAACTCTATAAAATTTGAATTTGACAAATTTCGGGGTGGCAATGTGCATCATAAACCTCTCAAGAAAAACAAAAAACAGTTTAGCCTTTTCCCATTTTTTTTAACATGGAGCCCATCGTCCAACAAGCAGCCACACATTTCGGCCATAACATCTCGGAAGTTACTCCGGAGTAACCTGGGCTGCATGAAATCTCAGCTTCAGGATAAAAAGGAAGGTCGTTTTTAACCTGGAGGTCGAGGTCGAGGTCGACCTAGAATATTTCTCACTTATAATATTATCGTACAGCAGCCATCATCTTAAATGCATCTCAAACAGACTTCCTCAAATTGCGTTGGTCATTATATTAAACAATTTGTTAAATGTTACAATCCAGCCGTATATTATCGATTATCAGAAAATGAATTATTATCCATGCATGAATACTGCCATTTGTTAATGATTAATATTTTATTGATTTTTATTTATTTTTTTTTTTGTTTGGAACGTCTATAAGATGTTATGCAATTTGATGAGGTTCATTAATATTCCTTAAAAACTGCCTGGGCCCTGATTCCAATTATATTGGTGATTAAACGCAAAGAGAGAGAGAGAGAGAGAGAGAGAGAGAGAGAGAGAGAGAGAGAGAGAGAGCGTATACACTGATGTCCTGCAGCATGACAAGACAGGTTCCCCCTTGCCAGATCGTGATTGATGCAACCCATCTTTCACGCAACAGAATGCTTCCTCGAACAGTACTTACTGCCGAAGACTGGGTGGGAGATTCAGAACGACAAATCTATATCGCCAGTAATTCTTCTTGGTTCCTTTTTGTTCCTTTAATTTACAAAAAATGTTTTTCGTTAGATATTATTACTTATGAAAAGTGTAAGTTAGTGAAAACCTTGTCGCTCTTGTAAAGCTAGCTGACATGATAAGAATAAAATGACATATGTGACTGATTTTATGAAACACCTCTATCTTGCAGTACAGTTACATAAAACTAGTACCCATACCCACCAAACACACAAACGCGCAATGTAAATAAAGAAGTGTACACATATATACACGTATATATATATATATATATATATATATATATATATATATATATATATATATATATATATATATATATATATATATATATATATATAATATATATATATATAAAATATACATAATTCTTTACTTCTCAACAGTATATATATATATATATATATATATATATATATATATATATATATATATATATATATATATACATATATGACCGAGAAGTAATGAATAATATTACAAGTGACGCCAAATTGGAAGAGCAAGGATCACGAACCTAGAAAGGACAGAATGACTATGGGAACTGGTTCCAAGTACAAAATTCAATGTAGCGGGAAAAACGGTTATGGCAATTTATACGCACCGACCGGGAATGGAAAAGAGTAAGAAGAGAAGGAATGAAAGAGAAAGTTATTAGAAGACTTTGAACCCTGTTACTGACTGCGACTGCAGAGAGCTAATGCAAAGGTCGATAGTTGAGAAAGAGATGTAGCTGGAGGTATACTTGGTGATACAGATGTACTAGAATAGAATGTTAAGTTTTAGTTTTAACTGAAGAGGAACATTTCATAACAGGGTTATGTTGTGTTCTTCAGGTAAGTGTGTCTGATTAGAAATGACAGTGTATATGGAGAGATGGAAAAATAAAAGACTAAGATTAGGGAGTTTGGGGATCATATAGAATTCATAGCTGGGGTTACTGGGACAGCAGATAGTACTTGTTGTTACTATCATACAGTTGCGGGATTAAATGAAATGAATGTGAAATCATAACATGAAGGATACAGCGAAAAGAAAGTGAGCTTGCTTAAATACAAATGCTGCACAAATCAAAAGATTAAGTGAAATACACAAGAGGAAGTACAGTATAGCCTGGGTATATGTTAGAAAAAAAATGTGGGAAATAAAGTTATTTAAGTATGAAATAAGATTGAAGACTTCAAGGAGAAAAAATTGGGCTTTAGAGAACCAAATCCGGATAGAAAGGTTAATGGATTTTAGCAAATGGTGTCAATGGAGAACTGCTGTATGGAAAGAGGGTAAAAAGTATAACCTAGGCCTATGTTAGCAGCAATATTTAGGTATGGAACATGATTGACGACTTTGAGGGGAAAAAAAGTTATATTTTAGAGAACCACATCTAGAAAGAAAATGTTAATGGATCTTAACAAAAATGTGCAAATGGAATGCAGCTCTCTGAAGTGAATGGCTATTTCAGAATTACCCCCACTACTTCGATGAACAATAAAACGGTGGCTCAAAAACATTCACATCATTATCACATCTTTTGGATAACTGCCTTTTTCTTGTAAGTCTTTTCAAATGTATCTTTTTCTCATCAGTTGTCTAATAACGAACTGTATCATGGGGGTGTGAGAAAACAAGTGTGCTACTCACTTTCCAACTTCTGATAGAGTACGAAAGAAGAAGATTTTCAATGCCTGAAACGTTATACTAATTTCAATCTCACGCCTTTAATAAATATCACGGGAAGCCCAGATCTTTATTCTTTGCCTGCCATCGACTTTTCATGAATGCGAGAAGCTCTCAGCTAAGCGAGAATCGAGAGAGTTTGCATATTTACGAGAGCGCAGAAATAATATTCATTCTTATATCCAATGGTTATATTGGAAGGTTCGAATGGATGGGAATGACGTCCAATTACCCGCTTATTTATTCCTCTCTGCAAAAATTTATCAGTTCCTTGCTGTTTTAGTTTCCTCGTCTAACTAATGACGCTCACAGGGCAATGATAATTGGCAAAGAGGCGGTATTTCAGTATGGTATATGCACAATAAATGGTTATTTTCCCAAGATTTTATATACAATTTGTCGCTTAAGCTCTATGTAATAGGGAATCTCTTTCTGCATAAGATTTTTATGTGTAGTTACTATGCCTTTCGGTTGTGTGTTTATTTCCTGAAGCTTTTCATATAATGCAATCAGGTGATCTTTCAAGCAGTGTTGTCAAAATGTATGTAGCCAACAGAACTTTCGTTATTTTGATAACTATAGTCTTCCTTAGGTGCTTTCCAGAACAAATAACGAAGCTTCTTCCCCCGTATTTAGTTCTTAAGGGAAAAATTGTTGGAATCTCCGTGAATCTCTTTTCAAATAAAGAAAAATAAATACTCATCTTCCCATTTTCCAAATCTCCATCATCTTCATTTCCTCTGTTTCCCTCCAACTCTTTCATCTTTCTTCCACCCGTTTTCGTTAGGTTTTTTTTTTTTTTTCTTACCTACTGCCAGTTTTTTTTTATCTCCTGCCTTTTGGTTTCTGAATTTTTCTCTTCGCATTTCCTTTCCCTTCCTTTCTCTTTTTATATATATATATATATATATATATATATATATATATATATATATATATATATATATATATATATATATATATATATATATATATATATATATATATATATATATATATATTTTTTTTTTTTTTTTTTTTTTTTTTTTTTTTTCTTCTTTTCTTTTAAATCGTACGAAAGGAATGTGTTTCCTCTTGACAGTCCCAGTTCCTTTCTCTCTCCTCGTTATATTTTCCTTTGCCAAATCGTACGCAAGGGAATGAATTAATCATAAAATGAAGAAAATGGGCTTTATTCTAAAGTAAATTAAAGAAACAGAGATTCACTGACAGTTAATCTCGATACATCGATAGTCAAAATTGCCGAAACAGTGGGTTTCTCATTAAAAATTTACTGATCCCATGTGTATTTTATGTTAAGTCAGTGGGAGTTGTGTCGTTTTGTTCCTTATGGATAATTAAAGTGATAGCGGCTATCCTAGATTCGTAGCTGAGAGGAGGTGGTTGGGAGGTGGGATGTCGGCGGGAGGGTGTTTGGGGGGTTATATACAGTAAGTTAAAATAGACGAAAAAATGTTCCATTAGTTTGCTGAGGTTTTGGCTTTTTATTGTAGAAGTAAAGTTAGTTTTAATTCGTTTTGACCTTTTTAAGCATGATTTATTTTTCACTATAAAAAATCGCAATATTGCCTTCCATTACAGATCTAATGTGGAGGGAATTTTTTTTTATACATTCAATACAGCCATGGTCAGTTATTAATAAATCAAATAAACTTGAACAATTTATAACTAACTGCTGTCATTCTTTCCCACAGGTAATGCCTGAATGATGTAAAAAGGAATACGAATAAAGCCCGCTGTAAGAGCAGACGGCTCAATTTCGGAGAGAGAAAAACACTTCCCGATTTTAATTGCTCTGAAGTATTTTTGGATGCCAATCAGCGGCAAAAACCTCCTCCAGTTTTAATTCACTCTTGATTGGCCAAATCAGGGGTGAGGCTATTTGCTAAAATCGTCTGCTGCTACTTCCTCTCTTCACACTAAACGCTAAGTAGCATTTCGATCTCCCACACACACACACACACACACACACACACACACACACACACACACACACATATATATATATATATATATATATATATATATATATATATATATATATATATATATATATATATATATATGTATATATATATATATATATATATATGTATATATATATTATATATATATATATGTATGTATGTATTTATATATGTATATATATGTATATATATGTGTGTGTATATATATATATATATATATATATATATATATATATATATATATATATATTATACACACACACATATATATATACAGTATATGTATATATATATATATATATATATATATATATATATATATAAATTATACTTAGTATCCCTTTTCTGTCACTCACCACCACACTTCCTGAAAATTAAGACCTTTTCCTCCTAACACTTCTACTTTAATATCAACTTATCACATTTTAGCCCACTCTCTTTCTCCTTTAATACAGGGCTTCCAAATTATCACCATTTGCCCTTATAAAATGATAATAATAATAACCTGATGTATTTAAAATATGTATTTTCTTAATCACATTACCTTGTGTTTTTGTTGAATACCAAACTGTTTTATATTAAAATTGGGATCTTTTTTTAACACTACTTATAGTAGTTTTTTTACAATTTACTTAAAACCTGACTGATTATAAAGGATTTTAGAGAGGCAGGGAGACATCTATCGTTCACATATAAGGACTTCGTGCCCTCATAGCAAGATTCTTTCAAGTAATTTCTTTAATTCTGTACGAAAGAAAAGAAAAGACAGGGCACTCCACGAGTAGTAACAGGCCTAACTTTCATCAAGAGAGAAGTTGTGGGAAAACTGAGGCAGAAACTAAATTAAATGCCTTTGTGGCAATGGGGAAAACTAAAGCAGAAACTAATTGCTATTTGCTTTATTGCAGATGTATAGAAGAAGTCTCTAAGCAGAACAATCAGAGGGGTCTTCATCTTTAGAGAGTAAAGACTGGAATGTATTGCTGTAGTGTCTTTAATTCATAGAATCAAGGAAACAGCAACAGAAAAACAGTTAAAAAAAAGCAGACAATATTTATGCATCGATGACGATCAGGACGCAGCCATACAAAATTAATCAATTGTTAAGCATAATTAATCAGGAAGCAATTGATGAGGCGAATGATTTTAGTTGACAGCACAGTAACGTGTTTTCACAAAACAGTAAAGTGTTTTCATTTTGATCAGGAATAAATTAAATATGACGCTGGAATGATGTTTAAGTTCAAAACATTTTCTTTAAGGTCATATTACCAGTAAAAAAAAAATATATCGATTTTTGGGATGCGACTAAATTCTATTTCCGTTATTTTCCTGTAGTTAAACGTCACTAAAGCCAGACGTACGATGTTTTTTGCATGTTACGCATTCCTTTGCCCTTTAAAACGGGTTAAAGGGATGGCCCCAACCAAGACAAGCCCCTCTCCGAGGATAGTTTACAAATTCAATGTATAGCTACAACCATTTAAGTAATCTTTCAATACTTTTATTTTGTTTTTGTTTTTTTTTCACTGCCACGTACGACAATATCATTCATTCGCTAGTGGCATGAAACAAGGATATCAGTTGTATCTCATATTTGTGCATGGGACGTAGGTTCTACCCTGTTGCTGTGCCTCAGTGATGTTTACTGAACAGTTAGATTATTGTAATTTCTGTGCTGTGTAATTCCACCGTGCTTCCTGCAAGCAAGAGTTACAAATATTTCAAGAAGTTGGGGAAAGGTTTTCCAGTACAAATGAAGAACAATTAGAGGCATGTTGGTCCCATTCCAGTTATCCCCAGTGGTAAAGTGAACCCAATACGTTAAGTCTACAAATGTCTGGTGAAGAAAAGGTTGAGGGAGCCATGCAGATTAGAGTCATGGAACTTAGGCCAATCAACTCAAAAGAAAGTGGAAAGAGGGAGTTGGAGTGGTTAGACAGCAAGATAGACCTAGACAATAAATTAATGAGATGCAGTTCGAGGGTTTAAAGGTGAAACTGGGAGAAAACTCATCAGTTGAATTAAGAGATAATAGCTAGAGAAGTTGGATAACAAGAATGAAGAAAGGAAGAGAGAATGGAGGTAGAGTAACAGGCTAGAAAGTGGGGCAGCTAGGGACCGAGGGGACGCTGCAAACGCCCTTTAGTAAAGCCTGGATAAGCCACATGAATCCATATAAGCCACATGTTCAATTTCTAGTCTAATCAGAAGACCTCCCCTGCAGTGGGAATATACACTGACGTACCCTGGGCTTGGCTTCGATTGTTTGATGTATTCCGACGTGAAGAGTGAAAGTGAAAGTTCAAAGTGACATTTTGAAAAAGAATAAAAATGTAATGAAAGCTCACGGGGATTCTGTTACAAAAGAACCCTAAAAGATACTTCCTTGGTGATAAGGGAAGTTTCTTTGTATGGTGATGACGACAAGTCAAGGTAATGATTTTTTTCCTTTGACGGAATTTGGTTCTTCGAATGCTCAAAAACCATTTAATGTTACAAATCATGTGCTCTGAATGCATGAAATTATGAGTGACATTCAAATACGCGTTGCCAAATTTTTCTTTATTATCAAACAGTCAAATCTATGAAAGTTTAAACTAACCCTATCTTTATATATCAGTCCAATTTCCACTTTTTTTTTTTTTATCTATGCATTGATAACCTTTTTGTTTCAAAACCATTTGCTCTTACAGCCAGTTAAGAGAAATTTTTATTTTTTCGATTCAATTTACTGCTTTTTAAAAAAAAAAAAAGTAAAGACTCGTGTTTTCAAGGCTATTCCATTCATACGCAATCTGTTATTTCGTGAACTTCGAAAGAATGGGAAGGTTAGATAAAATGGTCTTTCTCGTTTTCTTTGCACACCGAGCCTTTTAAGCCACGTTGCTAGACCAACTTCATTATTTGTATATATGCACACATAGACACACACACACACACACACACACACACACACACACACACACACATATATATATATATATATATATATATATATATATATATATAAATTTGTGTGTATGTATAAACATACATACATGTACAGTACACACACACACACATATATATACAAAAAAATATATATAAATAGATTATAGCCGTTAGGTATGGAAGAAACTCATGTGCATAAACTCTCAGCATTTTACCGATCGGCCCCCTACACATGCTGAACCCATCACATCTACCTTTCTTGACCTTTATTTTCAGTACCTTTTCAACTTCCGTAGGAGGGTAGTTCCGCTAGTGCACCTCACACAGTGTGCACTGTGGGCATTACTGAAGGTTCTTTGCAGCGTCCCTTAGGGCCTTAGCTACAACCCTTTTCATTCCTTTTCCTGTACCTCCGCTCATAGTCTTTCTTCCATATCACTTTCCACCCACCCCTAACAGATGCTTCAGATTTCATCTGCGAGGTTTTCCTCCTGTTGCACCTACTGTATAAATCATTTTTGCCCTCAATTTCCCTCTCAGCGCTAAGGACCTTATCATAGGGGCCATCGCTTGGCCTTTGGCCTAAATTTTATATTCTAATTTCAGTACCTTATCCACGCCTTTCTTTCAAAGTTTTGTTCTTCTTCCTCAAAACACTTTTCAAGAATTACGCAATCTTTTCTTCAACCAGTTACCCTCCAATCTCTCCCAAGGGATCAACCCATCTCAAAACATGCTGCTCACTCTTTTCGCATCAACTTTTGTTTTTTATTTTACGTATGTCCGTTAGTATACAATTCACCTTTCATTCTTCTGGTTCCACTCGAGAGCCAGAACTATTACTTTGTGTCTTGTAATACAAATACACTCAACAATAAATATGGGCGAGCTCCCTCTCTCTATCTCCCTCTCACTCTCATATGTGTGTGTGTGTGTGTGTATATATATATATATATATATATATATATATATATATATATATATATATATATATATATATATATATACATATATATATATATGATTGTGTGTGTATACATTAAATATATATATATATATATATATATATATATATATATATATATATATATATAGATATTATATATATACACACACTCACGCTTGACCACGCTCAAGTATACATTTTTAAGTAGTTTCCATATCAGACCGGACGGACAGAGCAATGTTGAAATTGCAACGACCGTGTTCGAATCCATATATTGATCAATTTTTCTCCCTAAAAAAAAAGATATATATATATATATATATATATATATATATATATATATATATATATATATATATATATATATATATATATGAATGAAATATCCGACGTGTAAAAAGAAAGTCCATCACAGAGGACGAAAATATCCGAACGTAGAATACTGCAGAAATATACGGAGCGTATTTTCCTCGAGTCGTAAAATCTTTCTTACTGTCGGCGTATCACTTCCTCTTGAGAGTTGTCATACGTCATTCTTTCCCCCTATTCATTTCCGCTTCCTCTTCAGCCTCCGGTTAGGAGAAGGCACTGCCTGGCTTCTTCGTCTCAGTGGTAATGTGTTGTGTTTATATATATATATATATATATATATATATATATATATATATATATATATATATATATATATATATATATATATATATATATATATATATATATATATATATATATATATATATATGTATGTGCGTGTGTGTACGTTTATACATATATGTATATACATACGTATATAAATATCCTCCTTTATCTCTGCATGTAAAGCGCTCTGTATTTTATACAAACGTACATACATACATACATACATATGCACACACAGGCATATATGTATAATTTATATATATATATATATGTATGTGTGTGTGTATACTGTGTATATAATATTATATATATATATATATATATATATATATATATATATATATATATATATATATATTATATATATATATATATTTATAAATATTTATAAATATTATATATATATATATATATATATATATATATATATATATATATTATATACACGAGTATATACACACATATAAGGTGTCTCAGAAAAATATGTGAGGATTGTAAATGATATGTATAGAGAAGCAACAACACAGGTAAGAAGCTCAGTGGGAACAACAGACAAGTTTGAGGTGAAAGTTGGACTCCACCAAGGTTCTGCCATGAGTCCCTATATTTTTGATATGGTAATGGATGTGATAGTGTCTGGAGTGAAAGATCAGGTGCCTTGGAGTGTACTCTTTGCAGATGACATAGTGCTAGTGACCACCAGTAAGGAAGAAGCAGACAGGAAATTGGAGTTGTGGAGAAGTGCATTGGAGGTCAGAGGCCTTAAGATAAGCAGAGCAAAAAGTGAATATATGTGGATGAATGGAGGAGACCAAGAGGGAAGCATCAACTTAGAGCAGGCAGAAGTAAAAAGAGCTACATCCTTTAAATACCTTGGGTCGTGTGTCATTGATTGTGGAGGGATGGAGGAGGGAGTGAACCACAGAATACAATCAGCTTGGTGCAATTGGAGGAAAACATCAGGTGTGTTATGTGACAAAAGATTTAATGTAAAGATGAATGGAAAAATGTACAAGAGCATTGTCAGACCTGCGTTGATGTATAGTTGTGAAACATGGCCTATGAAGAAAGCACAAGAGAGAAAGATGGAAGTGGCAGAAATGAGAATGCTGCGTTGGATGTGCGGAGTGACAAGAGGAGACAGGATAAGGAATGACTTCATAAGAGGGACGGTGAAAATTACAGAAATATCAAAGAAACTGCAACAGAGACGATTACAATGGTTTGGACATGTTATGAGAAGAGAGGAGGATTCTGTATGTAAAAGAACCATGAATATGGAAGTGCCTGGAACAAGGAGGAGAGGTAGACCAAGAATGAGATGGAGAGACACAGTTAACAGGGACATGCAGGAGAAGAACGTGAGTGAGGTAATGGTGCATGATCGCAGAAGATGGAGAAGACTAATAACAAACAGCGACCCCATATAAAGATGGGAAAAGCTGAAGATATAAAGAAGAAGAAGAAGATATATATATATATATATATATATATATATATATATATATATATATATATATATATATATATATATATATATATATGTGCATGTGTATGTATGTATGTACGTTTGTATAATGGACTGAGCGCTTTGCTTGCAGAGATAAAGGAGGATATTTAGCTCTCGTCGGTATGATTTATCTTTTGCAAGCAACCTGAAACTAAACACTGATGGCAAGGCTCGCTCATATGGAGATCAGATCACGCAGCTCGTTAGAGAAACTAGCTTTCAACAACGTGACCATTGCGAAGATTTTTTTGCCCCTTTAGATACTCCCCAAAGCTACAGGAGACCCTTCTGAGTGTTCATGAGATCACAGCAACGACCGTTACATTTACGGTTCAGGAATAACTTATCGCCTTTTTCTTTGCTCAGGAGACCGGGAGAATTCGAAATGGTGAGATTGATCAGAATTCTCATGGATTGAAAGTCTTTGCAGTAATCTGACATTTTATAGCATGAGGATATGAAAAAGGCCCATTAAAACTATATGCATGTTGCAACTGTATATTTAGGATACCAAAACATCTGCATCCTGGTCACTGGTCAAGTTAAGTATACCTTAGTTTTACCAGACCACTGAGCTGGATTAACAGCTCTCCTAGGGCTGGCCCGAAGGATTAGACTTATTTTACGTGGCTAAGAACCAATTGGTTACTCAGCAACGGACCTGCAGCTTATTAGCCAGAATCCGAACCACATTATAGCGAGAAATGAATTTTCTGTCACTGGTGAAATGTGGATAAATGTTAAGTGACGAGTATTTATAAGTATTATATGCAGGTGTAGCAATACGATGTTTGGTGGTATGTGGATCTCTGTTGACCTGGAATGGAAGGGGTCATTCCCATTCCTTTTATGTTTTAGGTCTCCGACACGGGTAGGAGTTAATGAGAACCAAAGCACAAGGGAATGATCCTTTTCATCCCGGGTCAAAGGATCTACATGATATACAAACGTCGTATTGCCACACCTGTACACATCTTATAAATACTCTTGTAAATTGGCTATTGTACAGTTAGCGATACAGTAGTTTTGGTATCCAAAATATATGGTTGCAAGGTATATGTACTGTTTTTTATGGACCTTTTCATTTTCACGGCATGATTAAGTTTAACATTTGCCACACCTGAATACATTTTATAAAACACTCTTTAACTTGGCTATTGTAGAGTTAGATACAAAAGATATATATATATATATATATATATATATATATATATATATATATATATATATATATATATATATATATATATAGTGTTTTATGGACCTTTCATTTTCACGGCATGATTAAATTTGACATTTGCTACACCTGAATACATCTTACAAATACTCTTGTAACTTTGGCAACTTTCCATATGTCACCAGTTAGAGATACAGAAGTTTGGTATCGAAATATATGGTTGCAAGGTATATGTACTGTTTTTATGGACCTTTCCATTTTCACGGCATGATTAAATTTGGATATTTTCTTCAAACGAACGGCAGGGCTGCCAACTTAATCCACTCATCCTCATATTTATCAGAGTAATCATGTGTGCCAATCAGCAAGGGTTGAATAAAGGAAAATAAAGCAAGAGCTAGAATAAGTTTTATCGTCTTCCAATAGGGTGCTTAACATCATAGCAATTTTGTACCCTCTGAGGTGGCGGCAGAAAAATATGATTTTTTTATGAATATCTCGTTCAGGGTTTATATTAATAACAAAGTGCAACGGTGCAAACAAATAATATGCATAAGTTTCTGCACTTTTTTTTCTGGTGAATTAGGTATAATATTTTATCATTTTTTCACACAATATCATATTAAATATTATTAAACGTCCTTTTAAATAGTCTTCATCGAGTTTGCAAAGTCTATTTTAATTCCCCTTAAAGATATAGGATTGTACAAGGAAAATTTATCAGAAAATATTGAAAAACATGCAATTTTTTTAACTGAACAATAACACTAGGCAGGAAATCACATTTTTCCCCGTTGCTATTGAATGGGAGCCGGTAACGTGAGTCGTGCATATCTAACCTTCTTGTGAAAAGAAATAAAAGAAATGAAAATATACTTCATGGTAGTATGCATAAGGAATTTGAATAAGAATGCCCTCTCCTTTATATTTTGGCTTAGAACGACGATGCATTCTTTCCTGCTCTCGAGTTACCACTCCTGCACCTAACCACCTACCCCAAGTCTTCATATGCTATATATTTCTTTCTTATCTGTTGATAAACATGAACCACTAACTTATATTTTCATCTGTAATATGTAATTTTACTCCAGAAAGAATTTCTCGTCTTACTTAACCCACTAGGGCTAATTCTCAATTGTCTCCAGAAGAATAGCTAAGTTTCTCGTCTTACATAACCCACTAGGCCTGAATTCTTTAACTACCCCAAGAAAGAAATAGTCCAACTTTCTGTTTTACTTAACTCCACTCAAGCCTAATTCTTCAACTACCAAGAAGAAATATTCTAATTTTCTCGTTTTATTTAACCCACTAGACTAATTCAACTACCTGAGAAGAAATAGTCCAACTTTCTCGTTTACTTAACCCACTAGGGCCTAATTCTTCAGTTGCCTCCAAGAAGAAATATCACTCTAAATTCGTATCATTAGAACCTCCATAGTCCTCTTCATCGACTATATTCGAGTCTGAGTCTAACTTGAATCACAGAAGCCTTCTATTCAGACTTTGAAACAGCTGAAAGTATCTTCGGTGCAACGTATGATAAATATAAACTGAATAACTGTGTGGGAGGCAGGGTCTTTGTTGACGGTATTTTTGTGGTCATGCCATTTGTACTTGTTTCAAAGCATTTTCAGTTGTTAGTCATTTCCCAACTGTTTTCCAGACCTAGTGTTAAGTTCATGGTGAATGAAACTAAGCACCGGTGCCGGGGAGGTAAAAGAAAAAAGAATAGAGTTACTTCTATATATTGATTTTGGCAAAGTATCGAAATCTCAAATTACGATGGGATTCACATTTACTTGTCCCATGCGACTGAAGTTGGAAAGTTTTTCATGGTATGGTCGACTTTGCCGGTTCGGTAAATGGTTCTGTAAACAATGCCTGGAACCTCTTGGTTTTTCGTTGTTGTAAGAATTGCAAATACAATTGAGATTTCAAGGTTTCAGATAGCTAATAAAGGATCTTATACACTTGCGAAAATAAGATTAGCCTAGATAGATACTTGGGTGATATATGTATAGTATATATATACTTAGGGTATATATATATATATATATATATATATATATATATATATATATATATATATATATATATATATATATATATATATATAGAATATAATATATATATATATATATATATATATATATATATAGTATTTATAATATATTATACATATATGTAAATGAAGTAGACAGTGTGTAACTACACACACATATATATATATATATATATATATATATATATATATATATATATATATATATATATATATATATATATATATATGAATATAAGCTATTAAAAATATGTGTGTGTGTGTGTATATGTATATATATATATATATATATATATATATATATATATATATATATATATATATATATATATATTATATATATATACATATAAGCTATTAAAAATATATGCCACATAGATGCAACTGCATAAACTTATGAAGCTACTGACTGACAGCCACCATTAGGAAAAAGAAGGGCAGAAGAAAAAATCTCTGTTTGGCGTCAGCTTGGTGGAAGGATGCTAGTTTCCCAATGTTGACTTCATACGTCACTATTTTCTTTAAAGAAATAATAACAAATTATGAAAGATAGTATTCAGAAACTCGAGAATGGATGAACGAATGAATGGAAAGTTTAATTTTGATTGTAACATCAAGGAGAGGAGATATTATTGAAAATACAAAAATGAAAAATAATTTTATTTTTCTTTCCTAATGGCCAGAAAATATCAAGAGGAACAGCAGTTTTCCAAGGTCTTCTCTCTCTCTCTCTCTCTCTCTCTCTCTTCTTATATATATATATATATATATATATATATATATATATATATATATATATATATATATATATATATATATATATATATATGTATTTATTTATTATGAAAGGTTGCCAGATATCAATAGTTCATAACTCAGAGGCCATATAAAGAAGAAAATTAAAAACTGACGAATCATATGAAAACCAGGAAAGTTAGAAAGAATAGCTATCCTCCGCTGAACTTTCTCGTAAGCCAAGACTTGAGTCTCAGAATAAAATCTGAGTAGGAAATTAACTTGAAAAGTAAAGGTTTTGTCAAACTTTTAGACTTCAAAAAGGATACTAACAAGTGAATCTGACAGGAGGAAAGAGAAGAAATGGGAAGTATAACATAACAATGGTACGATGAGTTACCTTATTGTCTCACCTGAGTTAGCTTGCAAATATTTATTCCTCTGGCGTCTAATCTCAAAATTATTGCCAAGAATAAACAAAAGCAACGATTAAGAGCAGTTTCAAGTATGTCCTGCTAGATTAAGAAAAAGTCCTGAATTCATATTCAGAGTAGAATTAAAATGTTTTACGTAGAAGTCTTCTTTAATCTCAAATTCATAAGTAATTACAACAATCCAGATAGATATTAGACTTTCTTAAGGAAATAAATCAGGATGACCGTTAATACATTATTTTGTAGTATCCATCTTATTTTTTAATTACCATGGTATCCTTTCGCAATTTTTCAAATAATAGCAGAGCTTCATAAGTAAAAATGAGCATCTTCCCGTGTAAGCACAAATGCCTTTGACTGTGATGTATGATCTCGTTATTGTCAAAACACGAGAAAATTCATTTTACTAATTCTCAGGGAAAGTGGCACAGAAAACCAACAGATCTTGCAATATTTCCCAAAATGTTTTTCCCTTGACTTCCACGTCCTTGGTTCACCCACGCAAGCACTTATCCATTTGTAGAAACAAAAATGTTAATATCCTGGACTTGCAGATACGCCTCCACAGGGAGACTGGCTTCATTTTTGTTCCCAGAAAGGTCACCACGTAGGTAGGATCTGAGCTTTAAAAATAGGTAGATGTCAGAT
Organism: Macrobrachium rosenbergii; assembly: GCF_040412425.1. NCBI lineage: Eukaryota > Metazoa > Arthropoda > Malacostraca > Decapoda > Palaemonidae > Macrobrachium > Macrobrachium rosenbergii. The sequence goes on from NC_089799.1 coordinate 18,060,624, forward strand.
GGTGTCAGGCCGGGGGAGTTAAGAGTCATCAGACAACAACTAAAAACATTTGGCCACTTCAGATCCTGCCGTCTGCACTGCGTGAACAGAGGCATTGTTCTTGAGCAACAGCGGGCTCTCTAGTCGTGTGTTCGCGTGTTTTATCTTCATTTTTCCTCTTTCCTCTGTCGTAATTCTGATGTGCAGTATTCTCATTTAATGGTTTGGTCCTTTTCCAAGTAGTATGTCATGATAACACCTCAGATAATCACACCACAGAAGCCATCATCGCTCCTACAGACGCCTCTGAAATTGTTAGAAAGTGGAGGAAAACAGCAGATATTCGACTGCTTACTTTGCATTTTTGACTCAGGGTCACAGTGAACCACTTTCTCATCTTAGGTCACTCGTCTCTCTAAATTGCCTGGATCAGCCTGGAAAGGAATCTAAAGAGTCCTGGATGTTGGCATACAGCCAGCGTCTCTTCTAGTATCAACATCCGGGTTACCCATCTTGTAGATGTTCTCTTAAAACTTTAGTCAATATGATCTTCAATGAGCAACCAGTGGTGTCCTCGGTCTCGATTACCTTTTCGAAAGACAAACTTTTGTCAGGAAAAGATACGATGAACAGCATCTCCTTGTTCATCAACAATTTGGACGCCCCGACTCGAGGTCATATCCCGTATTCTCCCTGACCCCCTTGAATCCAACAAGTCATCTCTTGACGGTGCAATAGAAGGAGGGGTTGACCATTTCTTCATGGATTGCCTTTCTTTTGTTAATACTTAATCAATGAAGAAAAGCTGCTGCCCTTTTCATTCATTTTCTTTTTTATTTGGATTTTGCTTGCCCTTAATTACTTTTAAATTGCCTCGTCAGCATTGTAATAAAGGCAAATAATTTGGTTCTTGTGTGTTGTCATGTGTGTGTCACTTGCAGCCACCCCTTGATATTCAGTGACTTTTCTTTCTGGGTGGGCCGAAATACTGGGGAATGGTCCTCGTACTTAATTATTCTTTGGCAAAATAACTCAAGAAAAGGTCCAACTGGTATTACATTTACTATTAAAATACCACATAATCGTTCAAGAAAATATATTTCCAGAATCAACTGAAATAAAGATTAGGCTGTTCTCTTTTTCAAGAACTCGAGCCGAAAGGGAATGCACAAATATCCATTTTAACTGTAAACAACACCTAACGTAGATGTTGGACTTTTCTTCTCCCATTTTCCCTTCCCTTTGGGTTTTTTCCGTTGTAAATCAATAGGAAATGCAAATAGGATGTGGCATTAAGCCGAAATCACTTCGAGCATTTTGCAAATCCCCGTTAATCGACCTTAGGCTGTTTTAGCAATCGTACGTAATCGACCTTGAAAAAGCATTTTAAATGAGTTGGGTGGAGTTTCCCTGCCCCTGGAAACTTCTAAGTGCGAGCACGAACGTTTTTAAAGAGATGTTTTTCTTCTTTTTAATTCCTTTTGAATAAAAAAATGAAAAAAGAATGCTTTTAGTAATAAGCTATTCTTTTTCATATTTTCTTAGGAACTTGAACCGTCTTTCGATTACACCAGAGAAAAGATACAGCATATTATCAAGGGATAATTTCCAGCTTATGAGGTCTATGAGTCATAATTTTCCTCACCCAAAAAATGCTGCGAGATGTTTAAGAAAGACACCGACAGAATTGATGGAAAATCGATTGGCAAATTGTCTGCAATTTCTCTCATCCACTGTTTCGTTACCTATCTTCTTCCCTCTTATTTCTTCGTTCGACAATTAATCCTATTCCAGAACATGAAAGGTATCTGATACATAAAACATCTTGGCCAACCAGACTCTGCCTCTTTATCCAGAAACGGCAAAAAGAGAGTGGGAAATTCTTTTGGTCTATAACGCAGAGCTCTCTCTCTCTCTCTCTCTCTCTCTCTCTCTCTCTCTCTCTCTTCATAGAAATTTCTTGAGCGCAAAAAGAGGTAGAAACAGATCCTCTCCGATAATTTTTTTTTATTCTCCTTTAGGTATTTGTGTCTCATTTCAAGGATATTATCAATTACATTATCCATTTAGTTATTTCAGGCAATGAAGAAAAGACCACTTGAACTTCATAGGTCTCATTCAGGCGTTCTGAAGAATAACTTATCACTTAAGTACCTCTTCCTTGAAATTAATATTACATTTTATTTTGTCATTATATTTGTACAGATCATATTAGTAATAACCATCCTTAGCGTTTAGGCAGTTAGGCAGATGCCTTACAATGCCATAAGGGGGATGGGGGTGCCCTTGGGAGGTTGGGCAGGTAAGGTGCAACCAGTTGCTACTCATGGAAGATATAACAATTTAAAACTTTGGCATGGCACTGAATGGCTAATATTGCCCCAGTCCTTGGCTTGACATTCTCAATTTCATGACCAAATCAAAACTTTGACATGGCCAGAATTTTTTTCTTATTATATTAACCGTCACTTGTACAGCTTATGATATCAAGACTCCTAATTACCTGGTCTTGTATTGGAAGAAAAGAAATGTAATTGACGTACAAAAGTGTAAACAATACCTAGTACGGTATGTTGGTGGAACAGAGTAGCTATTCATTGTTTGGAATAATGCATTCAGACGGGAGAGGGTTCGGGGGGCGGCAAAGAATATCGTGTACATACAAGAACACTTTACATAGGGCTTGTGCTGGAGTGGGAAACATTTGCCAAATTGTAGAGAAGATTCCAGATGTAGGCTTAAAGCAAGAACGGCAGAATCATTGCTGGAGAACAAGAATAGGATTGGATCAGAGAACTGCGAACTTCTTATTCATTTTGACAGTGTAGTGGGCACTAGAAAATTAAGAATTAAATATTTGAATATTAGATTCTAACATGGTGCTATACCTCAGTATGCTTTATGTTTATTTACTGAATGTGTACTGATAATCAAAAGATGGTTTAATATATATATATGTATATTTAAATACTTTATCAATGCGAGCATAATGACCTCATCAACATTAGGTCACCTCTTTGATTAGGAGAAGCCTAGTACTGTACTGTTATGATTTCTTGATCTTTAACGGGCACACAGCATAGGAACACAAAGTGTAAATTTGGTACCATATCGTCACTTCGTAGTTATTGCTGAAGCCTCTAAAAAATTCTCAATAACCCTCTGTCACAACATTCAGAATCTTCGTACCCTCCCTTTACATTTGATTATTTACATGGTCTTCGGAATTAACAATGCAAGGACAGCCCAGGTTGCCACAGTTGCAACAGAAACTCTGGTGACAGCGACAGCTGTGGTCTGATTGAGATCTCTTATTTTATCGTTCTTTCTTATGATACCTTGACTTTGAATTATATTTTTACTTAGGCTTATGATTTTTTACTCAACATTTCGGAACGTATGTTTCATCTCCCCTTTAAGGGGAAACCCTAATTTTACTATCCTGACAAACGTGTGTGTGTGTGTTTAAGGGAAATACTTAGACTTTGGATTATATTTTTACTTAAATACTTTTACTCAGCATTTCGGCACGCTTATTCATCTCTCATTGAGAAACCCTAGTCTTGCTCTCTTAGCACGTGTGTGTGTGTTTGTGTGTGTATGTGTGTATGTATGGGAAATACTTTGGATTATATTTTGACTTAGGCTTATGATTTTACCCAACATTTCGGCACGCTTGATTCATCACCAACCCCCTCCCAACCCACAAAGAGAAATCTTTGTCTTGCTCTTTTAACACGTGTGCGTATGCCTGTAAGTGTGTGTGTGTGTGTGTGTATAGGAAACACAGGCATTCGATTTCACCTCATCCTGAAAAGTCTGATTATTTAGAACCGCATCTAAACTTTGTCATGCTATCCTCTCCTCTCTTTGTAAGGACCGTCCGTCTTTTTTTTTTTTTCTTTTTCTTTTTTGTAGGCGACAGTATCCCCACAGCATCCCCACCGGCCTCAAAGCATTCTGACCCGGTTCAGTTCAGTGTTTCACGGAGTAAATCCGATAGCTAGACAACGCTCGCACCAAATGACTCCGGCAATCTCTCTTTCTAAATCCTTTGAATCGTGAGCGAGCGGAAATCCTTTATTTCTTTAACAAATACTTCCACGTACAATGTGAGGTTTTTTCTTTTCGCCGTCTCGGCAGTGTTTTTATTTTCTTACCTTTTTCTATAATGTCATTTCGGTTATCTTCGAAGCTCGCAGGTATGTGATAATAAAAAAGCTATATATTTTTTTTGAGGTTCGATCACTAAAACGCTTGTAATTATGCTCTTTGAAAAACGTCAGAAAATAAATATTTTTATTTATTTTTTTGTTGTGTTTTCTGTATGGGATTTATTTCCTTATTCGAGGCAAAGGGGTACCAAGTTAAAAAAATCAAATTCTCATGAATCGCCAGTGGCATGCCTTTGGGGACTTAAGGACTCCGTTCTTTAGTTGAGTAATCCCCCCCCTCCCCCTGTCTCCTACCCCCTTCCCCTCTCCCTCCTCATTAGGCGTCCCATGACCTATGCTCATCCAAAAGCAGTCAGGCAGGTCATAAATAGGCAGAAACAGAAAATGTGTATCACTGACATCTCATTTTCTCAGAGCAAAATGATAGAAAATAATATCTAGTTTAGGGTTTGTTCATGATTTATTGACAAAACCAAGTCCTAAATTCAATAAATCAGTAAATCTCTATGTACGGGCTTACATCCGGACAGACCCAAGAATATAAACTGGATATCTTTGTAACCAAATTACTTGAGCAACAGTACAATAATAAATTTAAATTGTTTTAAACCTGTAAAATGTTAACCACAAGTAGAATGTCGTGGTAAGTGTAACTGTGCATCTTTTTAGTTTTCTGTGAAAGAAAACTATTGCGCCGACTTTGTCTGTCCGTCCGCACTATTTCTCTCCGCTCTCACATCTTAAAAACTACTGAGGCTAGAGGGCTTCAAATTGGTATGTTCATCATCCACCCTTCAATCATCAAACATACCAAATTGCAGTCCTGTAGCCTCAGTAGCTTTGATTTTATTTAAGATTAAATTTAGCCATAATCGTGCTGCTGGCAACGATATAAGATAGGCCACCACCGGGCGGTGGTTAAAGTTTCGTGTGGCGCGGCTCATACAGTATTATCCGAGGCCACCGAAAGATAGATCTGTTTTCGGTGGTCTTGATTATACGCTGTGGCGGCTGTACAGAAAACTCGATTTCGCCGAAGGAACTTCGGCGCATTTTTTACTTCTTTTTTATTGCCTCAGTAGGATCTACTATTTCCCCACTCACTTCTACATTTGGTTCTTTAATAAATTATTTATCTAGGTTATTGCTCTTCTTCGTAGGTCCACATTATAACACAGAAATAAGTTAGGCGCTTTAACTAAACACTAGATTGTACCGTAACTGCAATAACATCAAAACTGTTTCTTAAAGCTGCCTTTGTATTATGTTACAGTTAGTTTATAATGTAAGATGGGACGTTGTTCGTAATCTCCTTCTCCCTTTCCATTTTCACCCTCTTCCTTTCACATCTGTACTATGTCCGCGTCTTCTTGTCTTCCTCCCTTCTCTTCTTACTTTCACACCTCTTTTCCTATTAACCCCTCGTCTGTTTCCCCTTCTTTTATTTGCTCACTTTTTTTTTTCTTACTACGTCCTTACTACTTTTACTCTCTCTCTCTCTCTCTCTCTCTCTCTCTCTCTCTCTCTCTCTCTCTCTCTCTCTCTCTCTCTCAGTTCCGAATAGGGATTTGTTATATTTTCATGCCACAACTGAATGACGTTTGCCTGCTGTATCTGTTAATAATTCTACCAATTCAAAAGCTTTCATCTATTTTGCAACAATACTCCAACGTTCACTTTACCTAATGACTGATGCAAGCGTACCAAACGATTCGAATTAGTTGTGAAAGGCGGAATATGAATTACAGAATAGGTAAAGGGTAAAGTTGTGACAGGGCAGTTACACTAGGGAATAATATTGGGAGCTGAGAATAAAACTTGCTTGATAGAGAGAGAGAGAGAGAGAGAGAGAGGGAGGAATATCGACGTGGTCAGGAATCATTCCAAGTGGACACCTCTATGAAATAATAGTCTATTCACAGGGATAGGAATATGTTTATATTCTCAGAGTTCGTTGCTTGCTTTAATCATGCCAGCTTTCTATATTTCCCCACCACTTTTGGAATGTTATTCATAGAAAACAGTTAAGACTGAAGCAGCTGGTATTTTATGCACCTGCTCTGAAGTTCACCTGAGGTACAGTATATTACCTCACTTGGGCCTACTTTCACTATCACTTCTCTCATGCACGCTTTCTTCTGCTCCTTGTATATTAAGACCCGCTGCTTACACCGACCCACAACTCCCTGGGTTTCTGTCTCTTACCTCAGGAGAAGGATCTCACCTTGGAACAGTTTGTTCCGGCATAATAATAGATATAATAACTACATCTTGAGTATATTAATGCATGTGTTTCCTTACACAGCAGCTCTTAAATATCAGATAAGACAGGACTCTGCTAGATATCGCCATCAAGACCTTTACAAAACCGCCTTGTATTTTGGTTTGGAAACT
>NC_089799.1:18072171-18089671 GCF_040412425.1 Macrobrachium rosenbergii
AAATGTGATTCGTCATAGACTTCTTGCAGCAAAAATACTAAGGGATTGTTTTGCAACATGATTACCGGAGGAACCCACGAAGATAATTCGGTTTCACGAATCTTAAAATCGTTACCAGGGCGAAGCAGATCAATTCTAAAAAAAAAAAAAAAACTAACCGGGCTTTTATTAAAAAAAAAAAACCTGTGTCGAAAACACTTGATCAAATTTCCATTGAAAATGAGCCAAGTAATTTACATTTTGGGATTTTTTTTAACTTTGTTATCTTTTTCTTTGTCGTTTCCTTATATATCGATTAGGAATGCAAATGGGGAACAGGAAACTAATCCAGAATCAGTGACGCCTCTCTGAGATCTACTTTAATCGACCTTCGAATGTTTTAGTAGTCATTGTTAATAGACCTAGAGGAAGCCTTGAAAACTAGTTCGGTGGAATTTCCATTTCCTTTTGGGAACCTTTAAGGAACAGCCCCCTTTCATTCCTTTTTATTGTACCTCCATTCATATTATCTTCCTTCCATCTTACTATCCACCCTCTCTTAATAATTATTTCATAGTGCAACTGCGAGGTTTCCCTACTGTTACACCTTTCAACCTACCTACTCTCAATTTCCTTTCCAGCCTAAACTCTATATGCTATTCCATTCCATTCCATTTAAGGAACAGCACTGAAATTTTAACGAGGGATTCTACTGCTTCTTTTTACTTTTAAATTAGAAAAAAAAGTATTTGAAAATGTCTCCTTTTCCATCATTGGTTTCTTTAAAACATAAATCATTGTTTTCTTTAAAACATAAATCATCTAATTGTTATCTTGAAACAGATATCTCCTCCAGTCCTGGTTTCCCGAATAAGCCTCAGAAATTAAAATAATTTCAATGACTGCTTCGAGATGTATAAAAAGGGGGGGCGAATAATGTAATTATATTAACGATAAAACCGTAGAAGTATTTTTTTATTTCAACTATTTCGTTCCCTCATAATCTCCTTCCTTGTTCTTCTCTCATGCTAAAATTTGATTCTATCCGAAGAGAAGACAGTAAATGATATATGAAACCTTTTGGCCAACCGAACTGTCTCTTTACCCAGAATTGCCTAAGAAAGTGAGATCTGATACGCTTAATATATATCACATATATATACTATGACGTCTCTCTCTCTCTCTCTCTCTCTCTCTCTCTCTCTCTCTCTCTCTCTCTCTCTCTCTCTCTCTCTCTCTCTGTTAAATAAAATACTTTGGCCAACCGAACTGTCTCTTTATCCAGAAATGCCTAAAGAGAGTGAGAGCTGACATGCTTAATATATATCACATATACTATGGACTCTCTCTCTCTCTCTCTCTCTCTCTCTCTCTCTCTCTCTCTCTCTCTCTCTGTTAAATAAAACACTTTGGCCAACCGAACTGTCTCGTTATCCGGAAATGGCTGAAAAAAGTGAGAGATATACGTTTAATATATGTCACATTACTGTGACATCCCTCTCTCTCTCTCTCTCTCTCTCTCTCTCTCTCTCTCTCTGACAAAAAAGAGAGGTAAACCAGACGTCCCCAATAAAAAAAAGGTCACATATTCCTAGAATTCCATTGTTGCAATTCAAGGTCTTTGCTTTCTCTGACGTGACCTCCGTTCCATAATCCTTTCAGCCATTTTAGCTAATTAAAACTAAACCCTTTGAGCTTAGCCCTTAACGATCACTTGTTTTTTTTATATTTGTTTTTTGTAAAGTACCAGATTTTGGTTTCACTCTCTCTTTCGAAAGACTTTCCTTTTCTGTTTAAAACGACACAAAAGCCGAGTGGAGATTTGCTTTCTTTGTCTGTTTAGAATTTTCTTTTTTATCGTGCTTTTATTTTTCCCCTTTCACAAAGCATTCTCTGCGGCTCAGTTCAGTGTTTTATCAAGTAAATCCGATTGACAGACGTCTGCCTACAGAAAAAGGACGTTAGTTTTCTCCCTTTTAAAGTCCTTTGCATTTTCAGTGTATAGGTATCATCTATCACTTACATTAATACACTTGTATGTGAAGTGAGGTTTGTTTTCCTTTTCGCCAGTTCACCCGTCTGTTTTTTTTTATTTTTATGTTTTCATGACACTTGTTTTTGAAGGTCATGGGTATCTGTGATGATGATGACCCATCATAACCCTTTTCATTGGACTTAAAAGAAAAAGCCGAGCTGTTACTGATAGGTTTTCCGAAGTTTTGTGACGCTCTTAATTTTAGATATATATTTCCTTGCATGAGACAATGGGGCGTTAGGTCATAGATCATGTGAAGCATTTACTCACTCTCTCTCTCTCTCTCTCTCTCTCTCTCTCTCTCTCTCTCTCTCTCTCTCTCTCTATAATAATATATATACATATATATATATATATATATATATATATATATATATATATATATATATATATATATATATATATATATATATATATATATATAAATATATAAATATATATATATATATATATATATATATATATATATATATATATATATATATATATAAATAAATATATATATATATATATATATAAATATATATATATATATATATATATATATATATATATAAATATGTACATATATATATATATACAGTATGTATATATATACATGTACATATATATATATATATATATATATATATATATATATATATATATATATATATATATATATATATATATACGTACGTACATATCGTTTACATTTATCTACTGTGTTACCTTTTTCCTACCGGCTTCATTAAAAAATTTTATGCGATATCAAGAGGTTTGATATTTCGTGCAGCAAAGCTGCAACTTTTCTGAACACTGACAGACCAATGCTTCGTTCGCAAGTCTACAAAAACCTTTACCTTTACTTAAATGTAATTTGTCATAACTCATTTAGCAATTTAAGGCAGTTTAGCTTTTATTGTCTTAATGTGGGGATACACTATGAAATATTGCATCTGTATAAGGGGCAATGTATTTTGTTCTAAAAGAACTTAACGACATTGCCATGGAAATTACTCAAAAACCTTTTAATATTATGCTCTTTTCTTATTAGCCAACACAATGTCTTCAAGGTCTTGATGTCATATCGTTCAGGACCCTTGTCTTTTTTTTTTTTTTTTGCTGAATCAGCATATTCAGTTAAGGCATTTACCTGTTGTATTGGACATACCTCGGGTTTTATTTATTTGGTAATAAATCAACACTCTTCAATTGTATCCTAGTAACTGCACGCAATGTTGACGTGCTCATTTCATGAAGGAGTTAATTTCTTCAGTTAACATACTTTTGTGCTTTAGTGTACATTTCTTACATGTTCGCTATTATGAACACGTTTGGTAAAGCACTCTGTATTTTATACTGCATTCCACGCCTAGCATTCAGTTCATTATTGCTGTTTAATTTTACACCTAACTACGAAACTTATGTAAAAAAAAATGCAAGTAAACATGCGCTCGTACAAGGTTAAAATGCTGTTTCCTAAAGATTACCTTACATAAATTTTAGTTTTAAAGCTTTTTATGCATCAGATTGCATGCGAAATGGAACTTATTACGTAAATTACGTTGGATTATATTAAACAAGTACCCGTGACGATGGGTGTTCGGTTTTAGGCAACCTGTACCCATCTCTGTGGCAAACTCACGTTCAATAATATGATTGTTGCTCCAAGACTGTCATTGGCTTCTGCTGTGAAACCTTCACAGCAGGTTCTGCAATAGATTAGGGATTTTATGCTTCATCGTTAATTGCATTGAGACAATTGTTCAATTGAAAACCATGATTCTTTCTATTCTAGCCCTCTAGACTTTTTTTCTGACTTTCTTTGTGAAGTGTCTAACTCGCGTTTTTTATCCACGGAATTTCTTTAAACTAAAAACATTTCAACATGAAAGCAAACTATTTCTATACACATTGCATGTGTTTTAATGTGCTGAATTTGCTTGCATAAGTATGACTATTCCCGACATGTTACTGGCACACGTTAGGTGTGTGCTAGTAACTTGGGGGGACTAGTTACTAGCTAGGGGGACGAGCTTGCTCCTCCCCCATTACACGGAACTATAATTTTCTTATACCTATAAGAATATAATTGAGCCTATGCCCACAATGCCCTATGAAGATGGTGTCACTTATACCTATGGGAATATAAGTGAGCTTATGCCAACAATGCCCTATGAAGATGGTGTCACTTATACCTATGGAAATATAATTGAGCTTATGCCAACAATGCCCCATGAAGATGGTGTCACTTTTACCTATGGGAATATAAGTGAGCTTATGCCAACAATGCCCTATGAAGATGGTGTCACTTATACCTATGGGAATATAAGTGAGCTTATGCCAACAATGCCCTATGAAGATGGTGTCACTTATACCTATGGGAATATAAGTGAGCTTATGCCAACAATGCCCTATGAAGATGGTGTCACTTATACCTATGGAAATATAACTGAGCATATGCCAACAATGCCCTATGAAGATGGGTCACTTATACCTATGGAAATATAATTGAGCATATGGGAAAGATGGGTCACTTATACCTATGGGAGCTTATGCCTACTATGCCCTATGAAGATGGTGTCACTTATACCTATGGGAATATAAGTGACCTTATGCCTACTATGCCCTATGAAGATGGTGTCACTTATACCTATGGGAATATAAGTGACCTTATGCCTACTATGCCCTATGAAGATGGTGTCGCTTATACTTATGGAATATATAACTTATGACAACAACTTATGGGAACATCAATTATGCCCACAATGAAGATGGTGAAGATGGTGTCACTTATACCTATGGGAATATAAATGAGCTTATGCCCACAATGCCCTATGAAGATGGTGTTGCTTATACCTATGGGAATATAACTAAGCTTATTCCCACAATGCCCTATGAAGATGGTGTCGCTTATACCTATGGGAATATAAGTGAGCTTATGCCCACAATGCCCTATGAAGATGGTGTCACTTATAATTATGGGAATATATTTGCGCTTATGTCCACAATGCCCTATGAAGATGGTGTCACTTATACCTATAGGAATATAAGTGAGTTTATGCCCACAATGCCCTATGAAGATGGTGTCACTTATACCTATGGGAATATAAGTGAGCTTATGCCCACAATGCCCTATGAAGATGGTGTCCCTTATACCTATGGGAATATAAGTGAGCTTATGCCCATAATGCCCTATGAAGATGGTGTCGCTTATACCTATGGGAATATAACTAAGCTTATGCCCACAATGCCCTATGAAGATGGTGTCACTGATACCTATGGGAATATAAGTGGGCTTATGCCCACAATGCCCTATGAAGATGGTGTCACTTATACCTATGGAAATATATTTGAGCTTATGCCCACAATGCCCTATGAAGATGGTGTCACTTATACCTATGGGAAAAATAAGTGAGCTTATGCCCACAATGCCCTATGAAGATGGTGTCACTTATACCTTTGGAAATATATTTGAGCTAATGCCCACAATGCCCTATGAAGATGGTGTCACTTATACCTATGGGAATATAAGTGAGCTTATGCCCACAATGCTCTATGAAGATGGTGTTGCTTATACCTATGGGAATATAAGTGAGCTTGTCCCCACAGTGCCCTATGAAGATGGTGTTGCTTATACCTATGGGAATATAGTGAGCTTATGCCCACAGTGCCCTATGAAGATGGTGTCACTTATACCTATGGGAATATAAGTGAGCTTATGCCCACAATGCCCTATGAAGATGGTGTCGCTTATACCTATAGGACTATAAGTGAGCTTATGCCCACAGTGCCCTATGAAGATGGTGTCACTTATACCTATGGGAATATAAGTGAGCTTATGCCCACAATGCCCTATGAAGATGGTGTCGCTTATACCTATGGGAATATAAGTGAGCTTATGCCCACAGTGCCCTATGAAGATGGTGTCACTTATACCTATGGGAATATAAGTGAGCTTATGCCCACAGTGCCCTATGAAGATGGTGTCGCTTATACCTATGGGAATATAACTAAGCTTATGCCCACAATGCCCTATGAAGATGGTGTCGCTGATACCTATGGGAATATAAGTGAGCTTATGCCCACAATGCCCTATGAAGATGGTGTCACTTATACCTATGGAAATATATTTGAGCTTATGCCCACAATGCCCTATGAAGATGGTGTCACTTATACCTATGGGAATATAAGTGAGCTTATGCCCACAATGCCCTATGAAGATGGTGTCACTTATACCTTTGGAAATATATTTGAGCTTATGCCCACAATGCCCTATGAAGATGGTGTCACTTATACCTATGGGAATATAAGTGAGCTTATGCCCACAATGCTCTATGAAGATGGTGTCACTTATACCTATGGGAATATAAGTGAGCTTGTGCCCACAGTGCCCTATGAAGATGGTGTTGCTTATACCTATGGGAATATAAGTGAGCTTATGCCCACAGTGCCCTATGAAGATGGTGTCACTTATACCTATGGGAATATAAGTGAGCTTATGCCCACAATGCCCTATGAAGATGGTGTCGCTTATACCTATAGGAATATAAGTGAGCTTATGCCCACAGTGCCCTATGAAGATGGTGTCACTTATACCTATGGGAATATAAGTGAGCTTATGCCCACAATGCCCTATGAAGATGGTGTCGCTTATACCTATGGGAATATAAGTGAGCTTATGCCCACTGTGCCCTATAAAGATGGTGTCACTTATACCTATGGGAATATAAGTGAGCTTATGCCCACAGTGCCCTATGAAGATGGTGTCACTTATACCTATGGTAATATAAGTGAGCTTATGCCCACAGTGCCCTATGAAGATGGTGTCACTTATACCTATGGGAATATAAGTGAGCTTATACCCACAGCCCCCTATGAAGATGGTGTCACTTATACCTATGGGAATATAAGTGAGCTTATGCCCACAATGCCCTATGAAGATGGTGTCCCTTATACCTATGGGAATATAACTAAGCTTATGCCCACAATGCCCTATGAAGATGGTGTCACTTATACCTTGCCCACAATGCCCTACGACGATGGTGTCACTTGTACTTATGGGAATATAACTGAGCTTATGCTCACTATGCCCTGTCAAGATGGTGTCACTTTTACCTATGGTAATGTAACTGAGCTTGTGCCCACTATGCCCTATGAAGATGGTGTCACTTATACCTGTGGGAATATAATTGAGTTTATGCCCACTACACCTCATGAAGGTTACACAAAACAACGTAACAAACATTTTGCTTTTTATCATTATAAGATAATGGTGGCTGACTACTCTTTTGCAAACATAAAATTTCTATATGGTCCATTAATATACCGTCATCAGTGTGTCACAAATACGCCACTGCTTTCGAAATGACCATAAAAGTTCGTATTTATCCATTTCCCGTTCAACCGCAAAAACAGTAAAAAATACGATCAAACAGATTGTCATAAATCAAATTCTATTAAAACGCTTCCCGGCCCCAGGGATTCATAAACGCTGTTTGGTCTCTCAAAGTACTGCATTTATGCATTTCCATAGATATTTCATTGAAATTCATATGAGTACTAATTTCACGTGCGGATTTTATAAAGGGAGCAATAATACCAGTACGATAATGACGTATTTTACAATGAATTAAATAAATAAATATTTGATATCAAATTGAAAGACAATAAATTGTAAAATAATGTGAAAATTTTAAATAGTGAATATGTAACTTTGGCGCAATATTTCCTTTTACTAAAAAGGAAAGGAAATAAGTATAACATTTAATTTGAGGCGGGGTTTTTGTTCATAGTATCAGCGAATTTTTCATGGGTATAAAATTTTAAATAAAATTTTATATATATATATATATATATATATATATATATATATATATATATATATATATATATATATATATATATATATATATATATTAGTTATTTCATATTACCTTAACAAAGGTTTAACAGTTTAGACTTGAGAAACATTGGTACGATATAATTAAAATATAACCTGTGTTACTAAAGTAATATAAATCTAGTTTCATTTATGCGATTTTTTTCTTTGCACGTGTTGTCGTCATCATTATCATTATCATCATCATCATCATTATCATCACAGTCCTTGCCAGTTTCCACCCTAGCTGCCTGTTCAGTCTGCCAAGAATTAATCAGAGTGACTGTCACTTCCACTAGTCTGTTCAAGTTCATCATCATCTTTATTACCACCATCATCATTTTCATAATCATCAACGTCATCATCATCATTTTCAGAATCATCATCATAATCTTCATAATCATCATCATTTTAATAATTATCATCATCATCATCATTTTCATAATCATCATCATCATTTTCATAATCATCATCATCAACAGAGCAGGATCGGTTATCATCAATATCACTGTCACTCCACTTTCCTTCAAGCAGCTTCTGGACAATTACCGTTTCCTTCTCTTGCTGACGGTTAATGGAAGGACCGGTCTCCACATCACACCGCTTTGGTTTAACCACATCATTCACAATGATACTTTCAGATCCCTTGCTGGAAAAGGTATAGAAGATGAATGAACGTGGAGCTGTTTCCAGAGACCTTTCTAGCTGTAAGTTCTCCTGTTATGTTAAAGTAACTTATTCTTGGAAGTAAGAAAGACGACAAGGATTCAGCTCCCTCTTTTGCAACCCCGGAGATCTGCATGAACGTAAGAAATGTACATCCTCTTCGTTTTTAGGCGGGGTTAGGGGGGCGTGTTGTTAGCTGATATTATCCCTGTATGTAAGGTAATGAATTGCTCCAACCCCCAAAAGTAGGTTTTCCGATATTTCCCAAACGTGGCCATGACTACAAATACCTTTCGAAGTTTATATGTTCTTCTAGAGGAAATGCATTGATTTAATGTTCCCAATTCCCTTAAATGCACTATATGTTTTCCGATATTTCCCAAACGTGGCCATGACTACAAATACCTTTCGAAGTTTGTGTGTTCTTCTAGAGGAAATGCATTGATTTAATGTTCCCAATTCCTTAAATGCACTATATATATATATATATATATATATATATATATATATATATATATATATATATATATATATATATATATACATATATGTATATATGTGTGTGTGTGTATTTGCTACTATATACGTTATACAGCTGCTATACGTATGCATATTTGTTGATTTATGCATGCATCTCCCTTTCCCATCTGGAATAAGCGATCACCTCAGGTTTAACAGGTTTGATGGCTGCATTTCCAGTTCAAAGGCTCTGTAGTATAAAGAGAAACCAAGGCTCGAGGAAGTTTGTAAGATCCTTGTTTTGGTTCATTGTAGTGAGATGTCATTATCATTCCACTCATAAATATGCAAGGCTTTAAATAGTGACCCCAATGTTCACTGATGACTGGTGGCTGTATAAACAATTGCTGTGAGTCTAAATGTCATCAAACATAATCATTCGTATACAGTTACAGCGAGGATGGGATACACATACGTTCTTCAGTAATTATTAGGTAAAGACAGATCTGCACATACAACAGTTAATGTGGATGTAGATTTACTCAAAAGCAATGACATTCCTTCCTGCAAAAGGTATAGCCACTCTTGTTCCATATATCTCCTCGTTTTTACCTTCCACTGTTGCCTATTCCTCTTCTAACTGCTCCTCGTCGTCTTTTATTCACGCTGTTATCATCAAGTTTTTCTCACCATTCCCCCTTCTTTATCTTTCTTCCCTGCGAATTCCATCTTTTATAAATAACTTACTTCCTTTATTTTTGTATTCTGAAGAATTTCTTATTTACTTATTTTTCATTATAAGTCTAGTTTTCCATTGATCCCTCCTCTATTTGTTCTTGAAAAATAATTTGCCATTTGTCTCTTGCAGTAACGACGCCCCAGTCTCGTCGTTCAACCACTATATCGAAAGTTATCAATCTTCGTTTTTTGGCCAAAGTAATGGCCAGGCGCCCTAACCAAATGGATTTCATTTCCGGTAAATCCCCATTGGGTATATGCTGCTCTAAAAATCATGGATCCCATAACAACCTCTCTCTTTACGATCACCTACATAAATGCTTGTGGACGGTCGAGGGTCATAGACCTCAATGTACGGCTGAAGTGGGCTATAGTTCAACGAACTTTTATTGTTGCATTTATCCTTGGTTTATAATACAACTTTTTAAATCTGAAAGATTTTGGCAGTAAAATCGACTGTTGATCGTTTGAACTCAAGTCTAATTTCTGTTTAGTTTAAAAAATAAATGTGAAGCCTAACAGTCTTTCAGTTGATTATGTGCCACATGACAGGAGGAATTCGAATGAAGAAATAAATGTCAGTCGTAAGCAAACTTTCTCTTCTACTTATTTAAAGGAAATGAAAATGCCTTTGTCTAGCCAAGGTCTGAGGAGGAAAGAAAAATAATGCCATAGCCTTTTATTTGATTAAAATATCCTTTTATTTGAATCAGTTAAAGCAAGTATCTTGTATTTCCTTGTACCACAAATAAGCAAATAAATGGTTTGGTCTGATTTCTCAAAACTGTCGATTCTTGACTCTCTCTTTGACCGCAGAAATTCTGTTTCAGGACCTTCTTAAACTATATATTTTTTGTACACTGTTCAGTGTTCTTGATAATTAGGTAAAATTGCGTAATATCCACAAAGACACTTAGGTCTTCATTTTATATTTTTTAGTGATCCCCAATAAAACTGACTGTTTATGTGGCAAATGGTGTCAGTCCTGGAACACAGCCATGTGGTACTTCTGGTAGCCTTTTAGAAGCAGTTTATGGTTTCCAGTTTTTACTCTTAATATTCTATTTCTTGGTTCTGGTAGACTCAATACGAACTCTCCTCATCTTAACTAATAGCTCTCTTATGTCACTGCATGACTGTTAATTATGTGTGTGCTTGTGGACATACATATATGATGGTCAAATTACTAAATCTGTTCGAAGCAGGAAGTTTCTTCTAATGAGCATGACAATAAAAACGATTTATCAAGCGTCCAATTTCCCTCACTTGTTCTGTGAAAGATCAAATCTCTTCTTGCTCTGTTCAGTTACCATGTTTTTTCCTGAAACCTGAAACCTCCATTCTATAAAAAGAGGCGACCATTCAACGTAGGAATCTTCAGGGCAACAACAGCGAAATAAAAATGCCGTAAATATCATCCTTGCGAGGCCATTTCCAATTGCAATTTACTGTAATATCCCCGGATATGAAAAATAAGAGGAATCGTACTTACTTTCCAACTATTGCAGAAGAAGAAGAAGGCGGAACTCATATTGGAAGTCGACTCCCATTGACTAAGACTTGGATATTGATTCTAATACTCTGCTGTAACAGAAACGACGACGGTTGTTCAGGTCTTTATTTATGCCCTGCCGAAGACTTTTCCAGAATGTGAGACGTTCTCAAGGAGGAGGAAGAGGAGGAGAAAGCTTCCGGGATTATATTGACGGCTGATTGTAAAACGATGTGATATTGCTCTCGAGATTGTCTCTGCTTTTATAAACGATTAGCTTCTGTCTGCAGAGTTTTCGTAACTTCTTGTTTATTTTTCATTCGAGGCCTTTGCTTGATGGGGGACATTCAGTGTGCAATGATAAAAGGCAAAGAACAAGAGGATTTAATCTAAGTACAAAAATATATGCCTTACTATCCCATGTACAGTTAAGAAAATATTATTTAGCAATATTCAGTCAGTAGAGCTTTTTCTAATTCATTCAGTTAATAAAAAAAACAATAACATTAGAATGCAATCTTTGGGTATCCGACTGTTATGCGCAGTTTTTAAAATTCGTGATAAAATATAGTTATGTTCTGTAAAAATATAGTTATGATCTGTAGGGTACCAAGAAGCTGTTCGAGCAGTTAGCAGAACATTCGGTAACCAATAATTACAATCACTGTATCCACGAATGATATATTGTATATGTATATATATATATATATATATATATATATATATATATATATATATATATATATATATATATATATATATATATATATATATATATATATATATATATATATATATATATAAATATATATATATATATATATATATATATATATATATATATATATATATATATATATATATATATATATATATATATATATATATATATATATATATATATATATATATATATATATATATATATATATATATATATATATATATATATATAATCAGAAAGCTACAAACGTCCTTTAATATCCAATTCACTCTACCTCGGAAGTAATATATTTTCATATATGTTACCGAAGGGGAATTTTTTAGTTGATAATAAGTCCACCGTCCCGTGGGGTCGAACCAGCGACGGACGAGGAATCAGGACTACAGTGACACACTAACCAGTCGGCCATATATGAAAATATATTACTTCCGAGGTAGAGTGAATTGGATATTAAAGGACGTTTGTAGCTTTCTGATTGTATATGAATCACGGTGATGTGATAAATGATGTGATAAATAGTATATATATATATATATATATATATATATATATATATATATATATATATATATACCTATCTATATATCCATTTATATATATTTATATAAATACATATATATATATATATATATATATAGGATATATATATTCAGGTATAGTTCCGGTTGTCAATCCAGTCAGTATGAATTTTGGATGAAATGTACAGACTAATTTCGAATTCAGGTCAGTTCTCTCAATCTCTGAATTTTTGTCTCTCTCTCTCTCTCTCTCTCTCTCTCTCTCTCTCTCTCTCTCTCTCAAAAAAAAAAAAAAAAAAAAAAAAAGACTCCCAAACGAACAGGTCCTTTCTACTCACATGACTTGTCATTGTCAGGAAATATTCCACGGAAGTTCCCAGGGGTCATCCCTCAAGTAATCCTTTCTCGTAAAAACATGCCATAGGACACTGGAAAAGGACTCGGCAGGCGCACCCCCATTAGAGGGTCCTGCGGATAAAGTTCTTAAGGAAAGGATATGTGCCGGTGAGTGGGGAAAATCCTAAAGGATATCATCGTGCCTTGGACGACTTTTCCCACAAAAGGGTGACAGTGTTCGCCCCCTCCTGTACAATGCCTTAGGGGAAAAGTCTTAGACTTCTGTTGGACTTTTTACCGTAAAGGAAAAATGGGCGTTTTCTCTTTATTTCATTCACTCTTTTTTTCCCTAAGCTTTATGTTTCTGGTGATTCTATTTTGACTTTCTAATTTTAGTCAGTTGCGTTTTCTTCCAGCCTCTTATTTTTTCCTTCTCTCATTTCTCATATTTTCGGACTTCTATGAATTTATTGTTCCTCTTCGTACATTTTTGCTTGGTTTCTCTTTCCTATAATTTTTCATTAATTTATTTAACTTTACCAGCTCCATCGTCCCCCTTATCTCCTCCATTTACGTTTCATTTCATTTCGCTTCTTTTCTTTTCGCTTCTAGACAAGTCAGACGAGGAAGGACAGTCAAAGAAAAGAAAAGAGGCACAAGGTATGGAATAAAAGAAGGAAATAAGATGGACTGCTAAATGAAAAATAAGTTACTTTTGTACTACGCAAAGGAAACGTGCCACAGTCATAACATTTGGGATGCTAAAATAAAGGTATCCGTACCACAGTCATATTGTTTCTATTCACTAACAAAAAAAAGAAGTTAAAATTAATTGTCTGGGAGCAATGAAAACATTTTCACATAACTTTCTTCTTCTTAAACCGTTCCGTATAGAATGGACGAAAGTAGAGTAAATAAAGTAAATAAAAATACATTTTATCCACATTAACACCTGAAATACCGGGTACAAATGCGCAAAAAAAATTCGGTTAAAGCTAACGTCATATTGAGTAATCCTTGCAAGGTTGCAGTCGGTGTTCTCTCTCTCTCTCTCTCTCTCTCTCTCTCTCTCTCTCTCAATTATATATATATATATATATATATATATATATATATATATATATATATATATATATATATATATATATATATATATATATATATATATATTATATATATATATATATGTAAATGTACTGTATGTATATATACTGTATATATATATATATATATATATATATATATATATATATATATATATATATATATATATATATATATATATATATATTCCTCCACACCATTCGTCGTTTCTCCACAAGTGTGCAAATAAAAAGACGAATTAATCAATTAAGAAGAAAAGGTTCAACACAATCTTAGACGCCACTCATCCAAATAGAATTATTCCCTTTAACCTTTAAAAAAAGAATTCACTCAAAACATAAACTCATTATATCATAACCGCGGAGACCCTACGATGAAAACGGACATCATCATCTACAATAAAAACGGTCATCATCATCTACGATGAAAGCGGTCATCATCATCTTCCCGAACGAATCGTTTCCCTTGAAAAATTCGTAGGCCAGGAGAAACACTAGACAAAGCCAATACCAAATTAACCCTTTATCGGGCCAATCAGGGCTGAAACCCTTTGCAAAAAAAAAAAAAAAAAAAAAAACTCCAGTAGCAACAGGTCCTTCTTGCCCACACACTGAAAGCTGGGATACATATAAGCAAATGAATAGACAGCGTTCAACCATCAGTAAAGGATCTTATGCATTCATTTGAAAATTAATTCAGCAGAGTAAATATATATCCTAATAATGTGATCAAGCAAATGATTTTTCAATAAAAAAAATATGCTGAGTAAAAATCACTAAAATCTTAGGCCGGTATAATGTCTAAATTCGTGGATAAATAGATTCCTACTATTGTGCTTATACATCATTTTGCCGAATTTAAAAACATATATTATTTAGAATAATTTTTCACAGATCCAGTGAAAAATATGAAATAAATTCGGTGATCATTTTACTGAATTTATTATCTTAATCAGTATTATAGAATATATTCCAATATCATCTTCTTTGGCCAGCATCACAGAATGTAATCCATGGCTTTAGTTATTGAAAGTCGGAAAAATACGAAGCCACAATATCCCTTACTTATAAACCGATAGCCACATTTTCATCTCTTCAGTTTCAATTGAACTTACTTCCAATTTTTATGTTCTCTGTAAATTTAAGGTCACAGTTTAATTAACTATTTGTTCCTCTTCTTTTTGGCTTTCAAGAAGAGCGAAGTTCCAGTTCAATTTACTTGTATCGGAGAATCTTTTTTTTTTTTTTTTTTTTAAACTTAGCTGATCTAAACTTGACATTCATCTGTGATTTTTCAACCAAGAGATTTTCCCGAAACTTCGCATATGAACTAAACTACGTAATTGGAACTCTCTGTTCAATTTTGCCGTCTCTCTCTCTCTCTCTCTCTCTCTCTCTCTCTCTCTCTCTCTCTCTCTCTCTCTCTCTCTCTCTCTCTCTAACCCAATTTCACAGTAATTTTTTCTTGCAATATATCTTTTCTCTCTCTCTAACTCCAATTTCACACAGTATATATTTTTCTTATATATATATATATTTTCCATATATATATATATATATATATATATATATATATATATATATATATATATATATATATATATATATATATATATATATATATATATATATATATATATATATATATTAGCCTATAAATACACACATATATATGTATATATATATATATATATATATATATATATATATATATATATATATATATATATATATATATATATATATATATATATATATATATATATATATATATATATATATATATATATATATATATATATATATATATATATATATATATATATATATAATGTGTGTGTACCTTAAATTGCATTAGTTCCAAACGTAAACGGAGTATTTTACCTACGTCCAGCCCCGGAAACTAATATAGACATCGTGAGTAAGAGAAGGACGTCACTCCACAAATAGTTGCCAAATAGTGTCTGGTTGTAATATCTCCCACCCTTCCCCTCTTCCTAATTTTCGGAGCTGTTTATTCATGTTATCTAATGTGATATCAATAATGTCCCATATTTCTTCATGTGTTTATCTCTCTATCTGATGTGTTATTTGTCTATGTATGTATCGCTACCTGTATCTCGGCCTCTCTCACTTTCTGTCACCGTAAATCACTGATACCGTAATTATAGGACTAATTAAGATGGGGAGGTAGTGCCGTCAGCGCACCTCACGCTGTGCACTGCATGCATTACCTAAGTTTCTTTGCAGCGTCCTTTCGGTCCCTAGCTGCGACCACTGTCATTCCTTTTACTGTCCCTCTGTTCACATTTTCGTTCTTCCATCTTACTTTTCACCCTCTCCTGTTTCCTAGTGCAACTGCGAGGTTTTCCTCCTGTTACACCTTTACAACCTTTTACTCTCGATTTCCCCTTCAGGGCTGAATGGCCTCATAGTTGCCAGCGCTTGGATTTTGGCCTAAATTTTTTATTCCACTCCATTCCATACGAAAATTTACGAAAGCCTTATTCAGTTCAAGGCACGTAGTAAGACATTTTAACTTGGGCAGTCTTTTGAAATGTTTTCTTTTCTCGCATCCTGTATGCTGATATTGTAACTTTGTGCATATTAAAGATATTTTTCAACATCAGTAAGAATAAAGTAAGATATTCAACACGAGTCGATGAAAGCTAACTCAGTGCAAAGATTACTAATAAGTTGTGACATTTTCTCCTTGCGAAAATCAGACTTATTTGATTGTGTGTTTTTTTATCATAAACCATTTCACAGATATTACATCTTTATCAACATTATAATCGTGCGTCTATTTCCAAAGGCCTCTCTCTCTCTCTCTCTCTCAATGTATTTCACCGGTATTACAACACTATTAAGTCTATGAACTGTACGTCTATTCACAATTCTCTCTCTCTCTCTCTCTCTCTCTCTCTCTCTCTCTCTCTTATCGTCGTTTCATGGTTGTATAATATCAGCAATGGTCGTGGTAGTGGCAGTGATAGTGAGACAGTTTCCATTTTTACAATTTATTGTGTCCTTCCCTATAACCTTATCATAGTCTAGAGATAGATTTGATTTTACCAGCATGCTAATTTCTTCGTGTTTTAAATGCAGATTTTTTGAAGGAACTGATAAAAGGCATTCTGAGTCCAAATGCATTAGGGACTGATAAAAGGATTTCTGAGTTAGAATACATTAAGGACTAATAAAAGTCGTTCTGAGTTCAAATACATTAGGGACTGATAAAAGGCATTCTGAATTAAAATACATTAGGGACTGATAAAAGGCATTCTGAGTTCAAATTCATTATGGACTGATAAAAGGCATTCTGAGTTCAAATACATTAGGGACTAATAAAAGGCATTCTGAGTTCAAATACATTAGGGACCAATAAAAGGCATTCTGAGTTCAAATTCATTATGGGCTGATAAAAGGCATTCTGAGTTTAAATACATTAGGGACTAATAAAAGGCATTCTGAGTTCAAATACATTAGGGACTGATAAAAGGTATTCTGGGTTCAAATATATTAGGGACTGATGAAAGGCATTCTCAGTTCAAATACATAAGGGACTGATAAAAGGCATTCTGAGT